>NC_142702.1:12485012-12641718 GCF_029339155.1 Prunus mume
GCCTGGGCATCACCTGCCACAATAATATTTTCCCTTTTCATTCAATGACAAACGTCATAAATGGCTAATTATTATCACATAAATTACTATTACTCGATTCAAGGCATAAGGGGCAAATTGGAATAATAAATTATTTTTAAAAATAAAAATAAAAATATTACATCATAAAGTATTAAAAAATGTATATGGCACAAAAGTCAAAGAACTTGTATCAAAGTCACTAAATCTGAGGATTAAACTAAATTTCTCAATGAAAATTTAGATCTATATCAACTTTTCTATATTTTTTAAACTTTTGATTATTAATTAATTAATTTAATTCTTTTTAGCATCATTGTAATTTTTTTATAACTATTAAGGAATTGTTTAGAGTTTTTCTATTTAAACCATGTACTTCTTATTGTTCACCCCGTATTATAAGTTCATCCCAACTTCTAATTCAAATTTTTACATTTTACCTTCCTTGAGGACCCCTGATCAAATTCTTGCACAAAATTCAGAAGTTTGCTTGAGGAAATCATCAGGTGGTCTTCCTGAGGTTGACTTGACGACCCACAAGCCACTCTTTGCATATCGTATTTAGGTTTTGTGAAGAGAAGATGAGAGTGTAGTAAGGTTCTTGAATTGAAAGAGATAATCTGACAATATGGTGTAGAGGAGTCTGTGTTTTTTTAAAACTTAATATGAAGAGTGGTCGGGTGTGTGTATAGATGTACTAGGGTTAAGTATTAAATTAGATGACCTTTTTTGTCTTTTTACACAATATTAAAACTTAAGAGATTAATGATTTAAGTATTGGGGAGAACAAAGAAAAGTGTGGGGTCTAAATAGAAAAACTCATTGTTTATTATTGTTTTACACACATGGAGTCCACGTCATTAAAAAAAATGGTATAATATTTGACACATCAACATTCACTACTACAAAAAGTTAAAAAGACGACCAGAAAACAACGACGGTAGAACAAAATATCGTCATTGTGTTTAGAAAGACAACGGTAACATAAAACCGTCTTGGATAAGTAAGTTAAACACCTAAAAAAGCATCATCTTATTAAAAAGGTTTTCTTCAAACTTAAACTCTGACTCCAAAAATAATGATGGCAGGTATGAAGTCACCGACGTAGAAAGTAAAGATGATGGTTTACGAAAACAGCCACCGTGTTAACTCCTAAATAAATGCGACCAACTGTTCTTAATCTGTGTCGTATAATTTTAACGGTATCCACGTCGGTATATTACAAAACAATGTTGTATTAAAGCAATGTTCCATGACGGTAAAGATAAATTTATCAACGTATTATGTGAGAGTGTACTACGACGATATCTATAACACTACTGTCGTATAGAGTAGTAGAGAACCACGACACCAAAAGAGTAGATAACGACGTCTAAATTCAAAATATCCACGTCGTATTTTTACTACACCAAGATGTATTTGTACTAAATTTAAAATATCCACATCGTGAAGTGAAAAGTACTGTCATATTTATTCAATTTACACTACTGGCCTTATCTGTAAACTATCGTCTTAATTTTTATTGCTTTTTAAGATTTTTTTTCTTGGATTTTGGTAGCCTACAACGGTAGATCAACAAAATGACAAGAATTGAGAAAAACAATGATGGTTTATATAGAAAACCGTCGTCATAGTGAAATTAAAATGAGATCCCAAGAGATATGAAATCTTACCAGTGTGAGCTATGTTCCTCATCATAATCGAACCACCAATGTGAGAAAGACAATATTTTAGAAGTTGATGACGTATCTTTGTGTCTTTGAGATACAGAAAGACATACGTATCAAAATCCAAACTATTTGCCTCTAAATCCAAACTGACGACGCAAGCTTTGAGAAAGACAATTTTTTGAGAAAGACAATTTTCTAAAAGTTAATGATGCGTGTATCTTGGTTTCTTTGAGAGGTGAGAGAGAGCCAAGCCCTAAAGTGCGGACGGCAAGCAAGGGTCTGAACTGAAAATTTGGCTGCAAAAACCAAAAGAATGCGACTTTATTTTAAGTTGGAACCCTAAGTGAAAACTGCAAGTGAAAGAATGCGTGAAAAGGCCCTATTTATACAAATAATCTGTACTAACCACGGCGGTCCTTTTATAATTTGCCTCGTATAATATTAAAAATCCATGATGGTTTCTAATATCCTAGGGCCATTCTAAAGACATACTGGGGCGGTTATTTAGAATATAGCAGGGTTTTTTTTTTTCCACTAACCACGTCAGTTTCTTTAGTTATAGCATTGTTAACATTATATTCCCACGTCGTTAATTGAAACACACCGCCGTCTTTTTTTTTTTATGCAACTCGTTCTTTCTGAGTACTGTATAATATTAATTTACCACGTCATTAAGTGAAAATTACCGTCGTATTAATTCATTTTATACGATTGACCTTATCAATAAACCGTTGTCTTAATTTTTATTTCTTTTAAGATTTATTTCTTGGATTTTGGTAGCCTACGACGGTAGATCAACAAAATGACAAGAATTGTCAAAAACCATGACGGTTTATATAGAAAACCGTTGTCATAGAGAAATTAAAATGAGATCCCAAGAGATATGAAATCTTAACAGTGGGAGCTATGTTCCTCATCATAATCGAACCACCAATGTGAGAAAGACAATATTTTAGACGTTGATAACGTATGTACTTTTGTGTCTTTGAGATACACAAAAACACATACGCATCAAAATCCAAAAAAATTGCCTTTCAAATTTGACGGCAGCAAGCTTTGAGAAAGACAATTTTTTAAAAGTGAATATCATTAACATCCAAATTCTTTCCTCTAGAGAGGTGAGAGAGAGAGCCAAGGCCTGAAGTGAGGACGGCCGCCAAGGGCCAGAAGAATGTGACTTTACCCTAAGTGAAAACTGAAAGTGAAAGAACGCGTGAATAGAGCCAATTTATACAAATAATCTTTACTAACCAAGGCGGCCCTTTTATAATTTGCTGCGTCTAATATTAAAAGTCCACAATGGTTTCTACTATTCTTGCGACGTTTCAAAGACATACTAGGGTAGTTATTTAGAATATAGCAGGGGTTATTTGTAAAGAACGTGATGTTAATCACACTAACCACGATGGTTGTTTCGTAATGAAGCCGTATTAAAATATATACCACGTCAGTACAAGTAAAATATTGTCATGTAAATCAATATAACCATGTCGGTTATGTAAACTAAAAGTCATTGACTATAAAACCAACCACGTCAGTTCTGTATAAAAGAGCGCCACATTATATTATAATATCACGACATAAAAAGTAAACTTTTGTCGTGTAAAACTATAAAACACCATGTCGGTTTCGGAATTCCAAAAGGCGTTTGACCACGTTGGTTTCTACTACTTTTTCGTCATTGTAACGACATACTAGGGTGGTTTTTAACAAAACCGTTGTGTTATTTCACTTTGAGATAATATATAAACTTTTTTTGTCACCTGAACTAAAGTTTTACGTTAACAGATAAAATCTTTCAATTTCCTCTCAATTTTCCTCTTTATTCCCAAAAGCAGCGTGTCTGAGTCTCACATCTTCCTCGTCATCTTCTCACACTTTTTTTTTTCAAAATTATTTGAAATTTTTTTTTTGAAAGAAAGAGTCTGGAAACAAGACTCCGTTTTCAAAATGACAAAATCTTTCAATAAATTCACTAGTCCCTCACTCTCACAACGTGTTAAGACGACGAATTTGTCTTGTTTACGACGTTTTATTTAACACACAACAACAGTAATTAAATTCGTGCTATTGCAAATAGCACGACAGTAGTTAATCACCGTCGTGGTGTGACATTTAATACGACGTAAACAAGATAAAACTGTCGTCATATTGTTGTACAAAACGATCGTGGGAGAAAGAGAGATCTAAGCGGTTTTTTCTATATCACTCTTAATAAGACAACAGTTTTTTCTTTTTTATGTTGTTTTATTTTCGTACCATGTCGGTGGTTTACAACCGTCGTTCTAAATTTACCAACGTCTTATTTGAAATATTACGTTGTTCTTTTTAATTAACCGTTGTTGTTTCACTTGCATGTTTAATTTCTCTATAAACATGGTTTTGAAATCTCAAAGTAAGGAGGCTCAAGTATCAAAAGGTCAAAGCAAGGACCTTGCAGTTTCAAAGGCTCAAATGAATGAAGCCAAATCAGTTCAACGCAATCCCGCGAAGAAGATGAGATTTCCTCCAACCTCCAAGAAAGACCCTAGCTCAGCGACATTTGATGAGGAGCCAAAATAGACTTGCGGTGTCAACACAATGAGCCATGTTGTGAAGAGGAAAATCCAAAAGATTAAGCCCATGGTTGAGTACAATAAAAAGGGCAGACCACATGGCAAGGCTGCTGTTGAGATGCAATCTTACATTGGTGTTTTGGCATGCACTAGAGTCCCTCTTGTGGACAAGAAATAGACTTAATTGTCCAAGGGCCTAAAGAAGATGGTGCTATTGTCTGCCGCTAAAAAATGGAAGGATTTCAAGTTTACCTTAACGAGGCAGTTTATCCTTCCATTTACAAATGACAAGGAGAAGTTAAAAGAACCCCTTCAACTATATAACTTCTTAGGGAAGTCACAATGGGATGCCTCTGTAGCTTCAAGGTTATCCCCAGAATTTAAGGTGGTGCATTCTGAGCAGTCACAGAGAAGAGAAAAATGCGAGTACAACCATAGGTTGTCTCGAAAAGGGTATGTTGGTTTGGAGGAAGAATTAGTAGAAACCATGCCCAGTTAAGAAATCAATCGTTCTCTGTTATGGAAGAAGGCAAGAGAAGATAAAGAGGGAAACATCCTCAATCCAAAGGTTGCAGAGAAGACAAAATTAATCGTAAGTCTCAGAGATTTTTAATTTCATTTATACGTCGTTTGTTTTAATAATAGTCGTTAGAAATGAAACACCACGACAGTTTTTATTTACCGCCATTTCAAAATGTATGGGATGTCGGTTGTTTAAAGAAATACACGTCTGGATTGAATTACCACGACAATTTATTTTAAAAGTTTTACTATCTTCATTTGCTCACACACGCATACTGTCTCTCTCTCTCTCTCTCTCTCTCTCTCTCTCTCTCTCTCTATTTTTCTGCAATTGGTTTTTACACTATTTCTGTTAAAGAATGCTTATTTTTGTTAAGTTTTTTTATCTCTGCATTTAAATTATACGAATGTTTTTTCTCCTATCGACATTAGAATGCATACACAACTACAGTAATTATTTACCGCTGTTTGAAATGTTGTACTACGTCAGTGTTTTCTAGAATCCATCGTCTTTATTAAAATACCACAACGGTATATGTTTTTTTATTTAGGGTCATTTTTATTTTTTCTGTTTTACAACTTTCATTTACAAACGACTTTGGATTATACGATGGTTTTTTTTCGTACTGACGTTAAAATGATTACACAACGACGGTATTTTCTTACTGCCGTTTGAAATGCAATACTATGTCAGTTTTTTCAAGAATCTGTCGTCTTCACTAAATTACCATGACAGTTTATATTTTTGAGTTAGATGTTTTATTTTATTTGTTTTACAATCTATTCACTCACTAACATTCTCTCTCTCTTTCTTTTAGGATGGTTTGAAAAAACAAGTCTCCGAGGGAACTTTGACTATCTCTGGGAGCAATGATATTTTGACTTTGCCTTTGGGAACCCCTAAGCATGGTGGGAGAGCCAGGGGTGTTGAAGCTGGGGTTTCCCCAAGTCAATTCTTCAATTTGCTAAGGCAGCAAAGAGTAAAATTTGCTAACAAATTGAAGGAAAGTGTTATGGAAGCAGTCAGAGAAGAGACCTTGAGGATTGAGGCTAGGGCAATGGAAACTATTTGAGAGGTAGTCAGAGCAGAGAGGGAAATTATGTTGAAACAATTCAATCAACTAATTCCCAATTTTGATCCAAACATGCTCAAAACTCCAATTACCGCAATTCCTTTACTGCCTTAAGAACAAAGCCCAAAAAATGCAATATCTGACAAAGCAAGTTGCTCCGGAGCCACTAATGTGAGACCTCTTGTTTTGGAGGAAGAAAATCCAAAGCTTGATGCTAATGCTATTGAAAAACATCAAGATGAAATGGTAAACTCTATGATATTTGGTTTTTTTTTTTCTGCTTTTTAAATTTTAAATTTTAAATAGACGTCGCTATTTTTCATCTTCGACATAAGAATTTTCAAACAACGATGGTATATATTTACCGCCGTTTGAAATTCCATAATATGTCTGTGGTATCAAAGAACTGTCTTTGTAAATAACGACAGTTTCTGTTTACCGTTGTCTCGGTCATTTACTACGTCGTTTTTTTTTTCTTTTCAGGAACCATTGTCTCCGTTAGTTACTACATTGTTTTTTTTACTTGTTTTACAAGGCATCTTCACTTCATTTTGCATTTTATTTAGACGACCTTTTATAGTTTTGCTATGTTAGAACTAGTACACAACGACTGGTTCTGTTTACCACCGTCTACATTATTTACTACGTCAGTTTTTTCAAAGAACCGTCATTTATATTTTAATACCACGACGGTTGGGATGGTTTAGTTGGATTCGTTTATTTTACTTTTTTTACAAGCTATCTTATATTTCTTTCTTTATTTCTTGAAACAGGATTTCTCAAAGCTTGACTTGCCACCTCCTCTGTTAGCCCTATGCCAATTTGCCGAGAAAAAGTTGAAGGCTTTGAAAGAGACTGTGAGAGTTAAAATTTCAGGGGAAGTGTTTGGGTATGAGCATGATACCTACATCTTGCATGAAGATATTTTACAGCTTGCATCCATGGTTGAGATTGGATCCACAGTGATTGCAGTATACATGAGGTGAACCTAAAAATCCAAATTTTATTTTACAATTCTCTTCTTTAAAATTAAAAAACTCATTTGAATTTCATATATTTAGGTACCAATTTGACTATTTTAAAATGGCAAATATGGTAAATCTTGTTGGCCTTGTCGACTCTGGACAAGTTAGTACTCAATCTGGATCGTTATCTCACATATCAAAACATCTAGCAAACTGCTTGGAAAAGGTAGATGGGAACCAATTTTTCTTGGTGCCCTATAATCCAGGGTTAGTCCCCTTAACTACTTGAGATTTTCGTTTTGTTGTCTAAAATATTTGTCATTAACACTTTTTGTTGTCTTGAAACAATGCAATCAAAATCTATAACTCTCACGTAGGCAAACAATCACGTAAATCAGCCACATGGAAAACTCTACACGGCACTCCTCGATAACCAACAAATGTAGAGTGTGGTTGCTATGTGATGCATTTCATGAGAGATATAATCCATAATCCAGCCCTAACATTTGAGAAGAAGGTAAAAAAACTAAATTTAAGATTTAATTTCTTGTT
This sequence comes from Prunus mume, assembly GCF_029339155.1. NCBI lineage: Eukaryota > Viridiplantae > Streptophyta > Magnoliopsida > Rosales > Rosaceae > Prunus > Prunus mume. Next base: position 12,492,368 of record NC_142702.1, read on the forward strand.
TTTTCACTACTACGACTGTTTTTGGAAACATCGTCGTTTGTATGTTTATAAAACGATGGTTTTAATTGGTTTATTAATAACCGTTGTTTTTATTTCAATAATATTTCAATAACACGTCAGCTTTTGTTGTTTATTTTTGCAATTTGACAAGAAAAAAGAATCAATTAAGTATGTACAAGAAGATATTAACGAAGTGAGGCTGGAATGGGAAAAATTTGTCACCAAGCAAATACATAACAATCAGTGACATAATTTGTTTTTACAATGTACATAATTTTTTTTGTAATTATTGAACAATGAACAACTAAGGATATTTATAAGTTTATATGAATGACTATTATTTGAACACAACAGTAATTCCTAAAAACCGACGTCTCATTTTTGTTAACACATCTCAATAGTATAAATCACCGCCGTCTTATGCTAGATGGAAATGAAATATCGACGGTAAATTTTAAAAATGACATGTAATTGACAAAAACACGACGGTTTATATATAAAACTGAAGTCCACCATATATTTTTAAGGAAAGCAATACTCCAATTTAAAAATACTAAAATATTTTGTACCTAAAAACCATGACCTTAAATACCAACAAAAAGACATCTTGAATCCCTACAATAGCGGTAAATTTACAAAAAAAGACGTTGTCGGCTATAAACAATGTCGGTAACTACCTAGAAGAAGACGTTGTAAATCTAACCCACGTCGGTTATTCAAAACATATGGAAGTTTTAATTATTAAAGACGACGGTGGGTTCATAATAAGTTCATAATTTCATATATTCGCATGCCTTCTTTACTTAGTGACTTTACTTAGTTTCTCATTATTTTGAGTCTCTTACCTATGTTTGTGTGTTTTGTAGGTTAAGACAGTAGGGGGATGACATTTTATACAATTCATGCATGTTAAGGGCTGAGTGGCATAAGAGGAATATGAGTTTAAAGACAAACCCAATTTGGGCCACACTCCTTTCAGTTCAGTTTCTTAGGTCCACAAATTACACAAGTTGGATAAGGAGACGTCCTTGATAGAAGTTGTTCCAATGGGTGTCTATTATAACATATCCAAATTTCAGCCCAACTGGATAAATCTGGAGCCCTCAGCTCGTCAAATACTGAACTAAGTTCACAAAAATGTCATGTTGGCTGCCATCACATTTAATGTGGCTACATCCCTAAGAGCCATGTGCTACACATGAGAGTCAAATCAGCTCAGGAACTCAGAAGGATGAACAAAAGTCAAGCTTTCCTCAAAGAAACCTTACCAAAGCATGTATTTGGCAGTTGGAGCAGTTAGCAAGTATGGGCAGCTGGAGCAATTAGCAAGTATGGGCAGCTGGAGCAATTGGCAAGTATAGGCAGCTGGAGTAGTTGGGAGCAGCTGAGAGAGGTGTGCTTCACCAGCCAAAAGGGAGGATGAAATTGCACTCTATAAATAGAGAGCTGCACACTCATTCAAGAGGAGAGAGAGAGAGTCAGATACACATTTTCACTTCATCCATTACTCTCATACACACATTCAGATTCACCACAAAAAGATAAGAGAGCTCGGAGCTATCCTGGGAACTACATTTCCGCCAGCTAGTTCTTCTCTTCTCTTTATTCTATCTATGTATTTCTTATTTTCTTTATTCATAGTTATGTCTAACTAATCCATTTAGTTAGGGCTTAGGATGAAGCCCTAGTCATGAATATTCAATGTTATGGATGATTTTATAGTTAATTGATTTCCTTGCTTTCATTATCAAGTTGTTAATCTCCAGTTTATTATGTGCTTGATGTATATTTTCTTGGAGTAGCTAACTAGCATTTTATGCATCTAGCACAAGTTGGGAAGGGGTTTAGATTTACCAATTCTAGTCTCATTTCACAAGCAACACATGAATGGCCTAATAATCATTCAAGGGGTTAATAACCATAGGTTGACTAGGACAGATGTCATGTTCTAGGACTTTGTGATTATCATATTCTCATAGAGCTTAATGACTCTTGTATGCTTTATTCTAAGTAGATACTATGCTTAGGTTGCATATTAGAGATCACGTATTGTGTAGATACCATGCATAATTACATGCCTTAGGAGAATCATGCATCCTGCACCTACATACCATAGGCTTGTATGTGATAATCTATTGTTGATGAAGCTTGAGTCAATTTCTATGCATTCATAACTTGGATAGGAGAACTAGTGGTGGATTCCAAGGCTCTAACCCCTCTCAATTATTGTTTCACAATCTGTCCAATGTTTACTTTTGAGCACTTTCATTTCACTTTCTTATTTTCATTTCAACAACAAAACCCCCCATTTCGAGTGCGTGTGTGGTACTAGGATTCTGTCCTAGACCTTGAGTAATTAGCAAGAGGCATTGTTGAATTCGACCTTGCCTTTAGCTAGTTAGTCAGTTTCTTTGTTCTATGTTTTTCTAGCATTCTAAGTAATTTAACTTGAAACCAAGTTACCATTCTCCGTGGGATCGACCTCGTATTTACATAAGCTATACTATAAACAGTTCGTGCACTTGCGAGAATTAAAGTTGCTATTTTTAATAACTCATTTTAGTTGTTAAGAATTGGCTCAACAGTTCATAAAAAGCAAAGTTGTAAACAGTAAACAACGTCGGTGCTTAAATTGTCGACGTCTAAAGGAACTAGGACGACATTCGTGTTTGTTTCACGTCATTGTAAATTCATACAACGTCGGTTCTATAATCCTTCCTATACAAGATGCAGTTATTGGGGCATGCATGGATTTTCTCATAACTCATTCTCAAAGCAGACAAAGTCTTTTTTGCCTCGTACATAGAGGAAGGTATTGTATTTCCTTATGGAAGCAAATCTCCTTGAAATATCAATAATTCTGTAAAACATACATCACTCATTCCATGTTTTGCTTTTAAATTATATAACTTCACCAAAGCCGACAACTTCATATACTTACTGCAACCAAGGTACAAGAGGTTGATCTCCATCCCCAATCACATTGGAAAACTCATAAGGATTAGATCCAATATGGCCTAAATCACACTATGTCAAATTTCACTTTACACTACACCACATAGGCATCGACAAATCTAAAATCCGATACTATTAGTATTTTAGGCATCGATTTTATAATTAATAAGACTAAAGGGGTATAAAGGCATTAGCACAAATTTTAGGGGTTTTCTACCGATGCCATTGATTATACTTTAGCATCAATGATATAATTTATTGATGCATAAAATGTTTTTGAATTATTTTTTTTAAGCAGAACAATTATACCGATGCCAAAACCATGTCAACGCCGCTATAGTGATTTTTTTAACAAAACATTTTAACTCTCCCTCGCATCCCTCTCTCTTCTGTCTCACAATACTCACTCTCTTCATTTCTTTTCCTCCATCGATTTCTTCTACATCCTCAATCTCTGCCGCCATCCTTTCTGTCCTCCATCCATCTCTGCCGCCATCTTCTTTCTCCTCCGTCTCTACCGCCATCTTCTCCTAAACCTTAAAATTAGAAACAACAAAACCTAATTTCTAAGCCCTCTTTTGATATGATCTCCGATTTGATTTGATTTGAACTAGATCTGAGGACGCTATGGGCGTCTTCAACCTCTCGCGCTTCATCGTCGCCATTATCCAAATATGAGGTAAATTTGGCGACTACTTCGTACAAAGATTTGACAAGTAGCAAGTGACGAATCCAACAAGGTATCTGTGTTTTCAAAGGAATATGAGTATGACTAGCTGTGTTGGCTCAGGTCCAAAGGAATATGAGTATGAGTAGCTATGTCCCTTGGATTTTAGCAGATAAAATGTGTTCTTGCCTAACATGTCTATTAAGCTATTGGGTCAGTGTGTTTTATTCAAATTATTTTATTTCAACGTTTTCTTGTATTTTTTTAATTATTCTTGTTCGTTTACTTGCTATTATTCTGCTGAAATATCAAATGAAAAACTTAACTTTAAGATTCTATGGAACTCAAATAGCATATGAGTTCTAAATTAGTCTATCGTGTTATGTTCTACATTCAAGTGGACCAAGTCAGTTAACCCTTGGATTCCAGCAGGTCAAAACTTTTTCTTGTCTGTATTTTTTTTCCTACATTGAACCGTTGAAAATCCTTTTTGTTATGTTATTTTGAATTTCTTCTGATGTCATAATGATATAGTTGTTGAAGTTTTCTTTATATTCTTTCTCATTTGGTTGGTGTTAGTGGTTCCCTCTTAGTTGTTTCTGTTGTCTGAAGAAATTAACCAATTCTTACTTCTTTTTTCTGTCACTCTGGCATGACTACTCTGCTTCCCTAATACATGCATGATTAAATGGTTTTAGTGCCAGATCCACTGGCTTCTATATAGCACTTAAACTTGTCCCATCTAGATTAGTCATGCTAAACTAGACCAATGATTGCTTTAATGAACAAGTTTAAGTCCTTTGGACATTTGTTCATTTGAATTCCATCTCATCACATTTGCCCTCGAAACGAAGGAAGAAATTATTTTCCTTGTTGATGGTCAATTTTCATGGTTTGACACTTATTTGATGATGTTTTGAATTTTTTTTTTTAATGCGCTTTAGTTGAATTTTGCAGGGGAGTTGGAATGTACAGTTCCAAGAAACCCGAAGATGAGAAGGAAGCAGTTTCAAGCATCTTAGAGGACCTACTTGCACAAAATGACATGGTGAATATATTTGGTTGAATGTCCCTTTGGTTTTTTGTTTTGGTTTTGAAGCCTATGAGTAAATTACAGTGATCATTTCGGCATATGGCTCAGGTATCTGTGTAGGCTAATGCTTGTTTTGATGAAGACGGTTTCTCCTATGGAATCTACACTAAAGTTGTCAAGCTCACTACAGTAGATACCATGACTAACTATGTATACTCATTGTTTTAGGGATTCCAGGTACCTCACATGTTATCTTACCAAATGCTAATTTAATTGGTTTATTGGTTTCTTCCTTCTTGATTCTATGAAGCAAATCAGCACTCTGGCAGGAAATCATGTTCCAAGCTACTTTGTTTGGGAAGTCCTTTTTACCATGGCAATTATTGGACAGGGCCTCTTGCTCTTTGCTCTTATATGCAGAATTTTCTTCAATCTCTTGGGTGGAGGTACTACTTTCTACTATCGTTTCTGCTTCTTAAATGTTCTACATGCCAAAGTTGCTTGAAGGGATATAGGGTAAATTTTCTATATGATTTCCACCATGTATTATTGTTCTGGTTGTCTTGAAATGCATGTCTTATACCCTATGATATTTATATTGATATTGCTTTATTGTTTGTGAACTCAATCTGGCTCATATACCTCACCGCATGTATCAATTGTGCGTATGTCCTAGGATACTCTGGAAATTTCATGCTTCCTCTAGGTTGAATAGGCAGTGTAATCTAGTAGCTTACTCAGGTATTCATAACCAGAAATTTTAAGTTTTTGATAATTTGGCCACTGTTTTTTCTGCTGGAGATATTTTGTGCTTCAAAGAGGAAAGGGCATGGAGAATGTATAGGGAGATTTAACTATCTGAATGAAACTTGTTCGGGACAGAGCAAAGAAGGGAGAAAGTGTGTTGGATTTGTTCTATGGAAGTGGGGATTTGGCGAGATAAGCTAGCGGCCTAGAACTAGAACCTCTCTGTTTTAAGTTACTATTCAATTAATTAGTAATATGGTCTGCCTTAAAAAGAAGTATAATCTCATTCCCATTCTTGTATATATGTTTCTCTCTCAGAATTTGGTTTAATTGTATTTTAATTAGCATGCAATTGATTTATAAAGTATACATCTTTGTGGAATGCCAGACTTGGGGCCATTGACATCATCACCTTCATCATTATCCTCCACATCCAGTACTACTAACTCTATATAGAATAAATACTGGAGGCTGATAGATCTGTAAACACCTTTTCCAATCCTTTTGCTGAGTTTGGGTTTTAAACTTAAAGTTATGAGATTTTTGTATTCTGATCTTGTTTTGATGTTCCTTTCCTAATTAGATTAGATCTTGCTGTTAGCTAAAGCTGCAAGCTCTGAGGTTGGTATCATCTTTTGACCGTATAGTCTTTGGTTAGGGGTGGTTTGCATTCTTTCCTCGTTACTGCATTCTTGATACCCTCAGGTTCAGACATACTACAGCAGGTTGAGGCCACTAAGCTATAGAGGTGCAGACATACTATTACTACAGTAGATTTGTAAACACCAAGATGACAGCTGAATGTGGACACCAAGTACAAATTGTGGAAGATACAACAACTATAGGTTAATGCTTTGGATATGGTATTTTGTAATTATAGGTTAATGCTATGGATATGGTATTTTGTATGGTTATAGTAGGAATCGAGATTGGTAAACAATGTAATTACTTTTGAATCTTCAAGTTTTATGTAATTATTTTTGAATCTTCAAGTTTTATGTAATTATTTTTTAATCTTCAAGTTTTATGATATAAACTATTATGGTTGTTTTCTAGTTAAATCGTTGTAGAGCTATTGAAAACTATAAATAAATAAAAAACGAAGGGTCAATAATATTTCTAGAAAGTCAAACCATTTGTAGGCTTCCATATCAGCATAAATACAAAAAACGAAGGCATAGACCATAATTTGCCACAACAGTAGCATCTTTTCTGATGTGGTAAGTCATAACATGTATCAGTATATCAAAATCCTTGATGCTATAACGAGTATTTAGCATCAGTGTTAATATATTCCCTGATGCTGTTAAGGGTTTAAGCATCAGAGGTCAACGCTCTTTTAGCTCATGGTAACTACTTACGCATTGGATATTATGTAAATAGTGAGGCTATAAATAATCTTTAGCAATGGATAATATCCGAAGCGTTTGACTATATCATATGCATCAGTTCCCAATACTTCGGCTCTTAGGTACCTTTAGCAATGGATATGATCCGTTGCTAAAAGTCCATTTTCACTTAGTGTCATTATCATCAATCCTTAATTCATCAGAAACAAAACTAAACCTACTTTGCTCATCTTCTTTAGCATTAGTAGTACATTCCCAAGGTTCTCCGTGCCATGTCCAAATCTTATAGCTTTGGTCAATTCCATTAAAGTATAAGTGGTCCCTTATAATTTCAACCCCAAAAAATCGAATATTTCCACATTTAACACATGAACAATGAATATAAATTGTACTTCCAAGATTTTCTACTGCAAAATTTAAAAATCCTTCCACACTTAACTCATATGCCTTCGATTTTCTATCCACTTGTGTCCATGACTTATCCATCTCCCACATTATATAATCATATATATAATAAAGTGAAAAGACCAGCAATGATAGACCATTATATTCACATAGCAGAGAATAATTTCAAAAAAACAAAAAAACAAAAAAAAAACAAGAATAAGACGATGATATTTACAAAATAATCGTCGTGTTATAGCAATTCAGACGACAGTATCTCGAATTACGGTCGTCTTTAGGCTACCCAAACCCATAAATTTGTATTGCTTTTTGAAGAACAATGTTCTGGATTCATGTAGCCTAAAGATGACGGTTATCAGAGATACCATCGTCTTTCGGCTACTTGAACCCATAAATTTGTATTGCTTTTGATGAACAAGTTCTAGTTTTAATATATGACATTAGTTATGCAGTTAATTTTATGACATTAATTAGGCCTAGTTTGGGATTGCTGTCACTTTTAAAAAAAGTTGCTTCTGCTGTGCTTTGAAAATAATTAGTTGTAAAGTAAAGCAGCTCCATGTTTGGTAAACAATGTTTTTAAAGTGCTGTTAGTACAAAAAGCAGTCTCAAAACCGTTTGGTAAGTTTTAATATAAAATTGTTGTAACTATGAATAATGACTAAAATAGACATGATGTTAAAAGTGTTATGTACTAATCATGTGGTAGTAGTGGTAGTGATGGAGTGGAGGTGGTGGTGGTGATGAAGGTGGAGTTGGTGGTTGTGGTAGTGGTGGTGGTAGGGATGGCGCTTGTGGAGGTGGTGGTAGTGACAGCATGGTGGTGGAGGTGGCAACATGGTGGTAATGGTGGTGTTGGTTGTGGAGGTTTTGGAGGAGGTGATGGTTGTGGTGGTGGTGGTGGCAGTGGTGGAGGTGAAGGTGGAGTTGGTGGTGGTGGTTGTGGTGGTAGTGGTGGTGGTGATGGTGGTGGTGGTGGTGGTGGTGGTTGTGGTGGAGGTGGAGGTGAAGGTGGAGTTGGTGGTGGTGGTAGTGGTGGTGGTGGTGGTAGTGGTGGTGGTGGTGGTTGTGGTGGAGGTGAAAGTGGAGTTGGTGGTGGTGGAGGAGGTGGTGGTGGTGGTTGTGGTGGCAGTGGTGGTGGCGGTGGTTGTGGAGGTAGTGAATGTAGTGGTGTAAGTGGTGGAGTTGGATGTGGAAGTGGAGGTGGTGTTATTTTTTAAAATGAATGATAGTATTTTGGCAATTAAAAAAATTCATTAAAGATTCATCTCTACTTCTTTTGAAAGCAGCTTTGAAAAGCAACCCATAGCCTGCTTTTAAAAGCTCTGTCAAAAGGTCACTGCTTTTAAAATAATCGGGATATTTTATTTTTACCAAACGCAATCCCAAACGGGGCCTTAATAGCTCTGTATGGCATTAATTTTGCAATAAATTTCAATGTTTGACATTATTCTGATCACATTTTCATTATGTAGGCTTTAGGTATGACAAATCCAAAATTAAAAATAATGGGTTAAAGGTGTAAAATACGACGGTCCAGTTAACAAATCGCAAAAATAGACGTGTAAAACATAACCAACGTTGTATTTTTACAAACGACGTGGAATGAAAATGCAAAAGACTGTAAAGAAATAAAAACCGCCATTTGAAAAAGAAAACACGTCGGTTAATTAAAATTAAATTACACGACGGCTAATAGATATTAACAACAACGACGGTCATTAAAATAATGCACATCGTAGATTTAAAAGTAACACGACGGAATGGTGCTCCAACCGACGAATTTTAGGAAAACACTACTTCTACCAATAAATATATAATTACCGTCGTCTAAATAGCGTAATAAAGGCAACCCAGTTCCATTAACTGTCGTGAAAGCATCTCTAAACGTCGGTTAGACGAAAACAATTGACGTCTGAGAGAATACACACGTCAACGAGGGTTATAAAAGCATCTTTTAAAAGGCCCACCACGTCTAGTCCTATACAAATACCGATGTGGTAAGTGGCATAACAACGTCAACAAATTGTATTCTTGGGATGTAGTGAAGAGATTAACCACGACTGTTAAGTTACATTAACCGTCGTTCAAACATTAGTTGACGGCGTTTTGTTTCCTCTTCATGCCATCAAAATTATTTTTAACGATTGTAGGTAAACACTTGGTTTGTGGTTAGGAATTTTTACATCAGTTTGTAATAAAATTAAGCCATGTTAAATTATTCAGATGTTAGTGTTTTAAAATGAGCATCGTGGTTAAATCATTTTACGTCAGCTACGATATGATTCTTGACATGTAATATACTTTAGACATCTGTTCTTTTCTGTAAGTTTCATCTAAGTTTGTCGAAGTTTTTTTTTTTTTTTTTGGTTGCTTTTTTATAGATTTTAGACGTCTGTTTTTTTATTTAGTAAATGTAGTATACATTAACCACGACAGTTTCGATGTTATACACAATGATATTTTTTCAAATAGAGACATGGATAACATTTTTTACGTCAGCATTTATGTAGTTCTTGACATGTAACCATCTTTAGACGTCTCTATTTTCCTAAAACCGTCGTCTAAGTTTGTCAAAGTTTTCCTTTTTTGAGGTTTATATAGTAATTAGACGTCGGTTTTTATTTTGGTATAACGATGTATGTCTTAACGACGTCGGTTATTTGCCGTCATTGTTTTATGTATCAAAAGATAACGGTCAATTTCACAACGGTTTAAAAACCTTCTAGACGACGATGGATTCCCATCATCTATTTCAATTTTTGTAGTAGTGATTTAATAGACTTATTAATGGTTTCACAACTACATTTTACACTTTGCGCGACGAAGAGAATTTCGTCGCGCAAAATACATTATAGTCGCACAAATTTCAGCGACGAAACTTCATTCTGTGAATCCGTCTCACAAAGATCTTGAAGAAAGACTTTGCGCGATGAAGTTTTCATTGGTCGCACAAAGTGACTTTGCGACAAAAAATATTGGTCGCGCAAATTTTTGCAACGAAAAACATTGGTCGCGCAGAGTTTTGCGCAACAAAAAACTTTGGTTGCTCAAAGTCTTAAAAAAATTAAATTAAAAAAAATTCCCGGGTCCCATTTTTGGTACCTGCCCAAATTTTAGAGTTTTGTGCGACGAATACTAACGTCGCGCAAATATTTGCGCGACAAAATATTTTGGTTTTTGACTTTTGTTTTATTATTTATTTAGTATTATTTTAATTATATTAATTTTTTCGAATTTTTACTTTTTAAATTTAATTTAATTGTATGATTTTTTTTGTTACTTTAATTTAAATTGATATTAATTTAATTATATTAATTTTTTTGAATTTTTACTTTTAAAATTTAATTTAATTGTATGATTTTTTTTAATTACTTTAATTTAAATTGACATATTCAAAATAAAATTACATATGAAAAATAGTGATCAAATTATCCAATAAATATATATATATATAATATTCAAAATGTACACATAAATTAACAAAGTACAATAATAAAATCCTAATACAAGCGTATTGTGGTGGTAGTGGCGGATAATATGTTTTGATAGCTTCCTAATCCTCAACTTTAGCCGTCAAAGTCTCGATGATTCCCTAAAAAAAAAAAAAAAAAAAAGGTCAAATAACCAAAAAAAAAAGAAAAAAAAAAAGGGATAATCTTCCCTAAAATTATTATACCACAAATCCAACCCAAACTCTAATCCCTCCCCTTTACTCAACTCCAAACCCCACACAAACTCAAAACTAACTCCAAAAACACATATTAATGAAAAAAATTTAAAATTTGGAGAGAATATACCTTTTGGCAAGATTGAGAGTGAGTGAGAATGAGATAGAGAAGTGAGTGTGAGAGAATTAGAGAAGATAGTGATAGAGAGATGAGAGAGTGAGTGAGAGTGAAAGATAGTGAAGAAAGAGATGATAAAAGATTAAGTGAGAGGAGTGAGTGTGAGAGAAAGGGTGGGATTTGGGGAAAGGGAAAGAGAGAGGAGAGATAAGAGTAGAGAATGACATTGAGAAAATAGTGAAGGAGTTATTTTCGTTTTAAAAACCGTATCACTTTGCGCGACGAACAATATTTTGCTCGACAAAAAATATTGGAATATTGGCAAAAGTTTTGTCGACGAATATTTGTATATTGGTCGCGCAAAGTCAAAAAAAATAAAATAAAATTCCCTCGTCCCATTTTTGGTACCATTAAAATTTAAAATTTTGCTCGACGAAAAATACATATTGGTCGTGCAAAATCTAAAAAAATTCCCACGTCCCATTTTTGGTATCCGCCCAAAGTTTTGAGCGACACAAAATATTGGTCGCGCAAAAGTCTGTATATATATATATATATATTTTTTTTTTTTTAAATCCCACGTCCCATTTTTGGTACCCGCCCAAATTTTTAGAGTTTTGCGCGATGAACTGTTGGTCGTGTAAACTTTTGAGAGACGAAAAATTGGTTCGTAGCACAATATTTATAAAAATAATTGTTATGAATAATAAAAAATAAAATAATTTTATTTTACGATTTAAAATATAAATAAGGTTAAAGCTACTTAATAAATGTATATACTATTTAATTTCTTAAGTGTTATACGTACAAAATAAATAAATTTAAAGCTACTTAATAAATAAATATTTATATATATACACACACACACACACCATTTAACGATCCAACCGTTAGACTTGTTTGTATATACTTCAAGATTGTATACCCCAAAAATCGTAAAAAATAAACATTTAGAGATCTAATAACGGGACAAAACTTTTCGATGGTTATAAATGAAAAATCACGATTTAATGGTTATTTTAACTTCGATTTTGATGATTTTTTTTACAGCTACATTCCTTGACCCCATAAGAATACAATGACTGAATTTGACTTTCAATTTAAAATATTTACACTAGTGGATACCATAAAATCTTATGTTATATTTTAACGAAAGTATAAATAAACTCTTAATTGTTAGTGAATATATTGTTTTGATGGCATACGCATTCTAAGAAACTAGTTTCAATGATCCAACCGTCAAACTTGTTTTTTTATACTTCGAGATCATATACGCCAAAAATCAGAAAAAATAAACATTCAGAGATTAAGTAACGGAACAAAAAATTTCGACAATTATAAATGAAAAATCATGATTTAACGGTTATTTTAACTCCGATTTTGATGATTTTTTTACAGCTACACTCTTTAACCCTATATGAATACAATGAATGAATTTGATCTTCAATTTAAAAAATTTACACTAGTGGATACCACAAAATTTTATGTTATATTTAACGAAAGTATAAATAAACTCTTAATTGTTAGTGAATATATTATTTTGATGGCATACGCATTCAACAAAACTAGTTTCAATGATCCAACCATCAAACTTGTTTGTTTATACTTCAAGATCATATACGCCAAAAATCGAAAAAATAAACATTCAGAGATCAAGTAATGGGACAAAACTTTTCGATGGTTATAAATGAAAAATCACAATTTAACGGTTATTTTAACTCCGATTTTGATGATTTTTTACAGCTACACTCCTTGACCCTATATGAATACAATGAACTAATTCGATCGTCAATTTATAAAATATATTTTCTAACAAAAACCCAATCCGAACAACAATAATATATTTTTCTAACAAAAATCCGATCCGATCTAAAATAAAAAATTTAAAGCTACTTAATAAAAATATAAATACCGTTTAATTTCTTAAGTGTTAGCATACAACATAAAAAACAAAAATAAATTGGTTTAGGCGACGGAATGTTTGGATTATGCCATGCAAAGATTTCAAAAAATAATTTTTTTATTTTATTTATTTTTATAAGGACTTTGCGTGACGAAGTTTATTGTTTTGTCGCGCAAAGTCACTTTGAGCGATGATGTATTGTCGTCGCGCAAAAGTTTGTCGTGCAAATTCACTTTGCGCGACGAATTGTTTTTCGTCGCGCAAGACTTTGAGCGACGATGTATTGTCGTCGCACAAAAGTTTGTCACGCAAAGAATTGTTTTTCGTTGCGCAAGGTTTTGAGTGACGAAGTTTTAAGTTTTGTCGCACAAAGTGACTTTGAGCGACGAATAGTTTTTCGTCGCGCAAGGGTTATTTTTTAGGGAGTTTCACTAAAACACCCAAAATGGGGGTTGAAATTATAAAAAAACCCAAGCACTATTTAAACATATAAACACACCCAAAACCCATCATTACACACACTCAAAACCCATTTATAAACACACCCAAAAAGTTGACTTTGGGGTTGATTTTGGGTGTGTTTCTATGTTTAAATAGTGCTTGGGTTTTTTTATAAATACATGTCTAGGATTGGGTTTATTTATAAATTTGTATATTTGTTACTAGTGTTTGTGTAACAAAGTGGGTAAATTGTAGGTTTTCTGGAGGTTTGAGTAAGTACTCGTAAATGTCATTACAAATGGGTATGAACTTAAAAATGACCCTATAATTTGGGGTGTGTTATGTAATTTGTCCTTTTATATATTATTTTTCTTACCCATTTTCCCTTTGAAATAAATATGACTGTAAACTAAAAATCCTAATTTAATGCATCTTATACTACTTATTCAAAATTCTAACAAGGAATTAGATTTGAACAACCATAAATGTATTTACAAATTAATAAGTAGTATTTAAGAAAACAATTAAATGCATAAGCATACACAAATAATATAAAATACCTATATCTTTGGAAAACAAAATAATAAACCTAGACATAGGTTAAAAACATTATAATAAACTCAATACATACGATCTACCTACTTTACAGGATGAAAAATTAATTCGTACAAATAACATACCTGCACCATAAAAACACTCGTGTATTTTTTAACACATATACATGTGTTCAAGGTTATATATCATCACCTCCACAATAGGTATCAATTTCCATAATGGGAGCATTCATGTACATACAACATGCCTATTACAACATACCTACACCATATATGTACAACATACTTAACATACCTACATCATGGTATATTCGAAGACACGAAGACATGCGCACGGTTCATGTGAAGTAGGAAGATGAAGAGAGAAGAAGAAAAAAAGAAGTGTCAATTATAGGTAGTTGACACAAGGGTCTTGTAACTCAAGTGGTTAAGAGAATTTACCCCTGCACCCAAGTTCCTATGTTTAATTCCCCCCTGCTCTATTATCGCTTGCATGTGTTTATAAAAATATTATAGGAGGTTAACATTAGGTCTAATATTAAATGTGATAATTATTTAAAAGGTCAAATGTATGAACTGTATGCCTGATATGTCAACGGGGTCTGTCCAGAAGAGCCCAACACGATGATAACTTGTAATGTGTGTGTGAAAAAATCCTCCTCCCTCTTCTTAACATTTCATATATAAGTTCCAGATGCTCAGAAGTTGAGGGACTAAAATCTCATATGAGTACAAGTTCAGGACCATATCTCCTAAAAAGCCTTTTCTGTATATATATTTTTTGTTAAATTTGTCATCATGATCGAGTTAAAAGATCCCAAAAGAAAAATATCTGGACTTACAGGACGTGACCTATAAAGGGAAGAGTGCCACAGTTTTAGATATTTTTTATTTGACAACAATTTTTCTTCATGGAATGATTTTGACAGTGGCTAGAGAGCAGTTTTCAAAGAGTTATGGATTGATGGAATTGAGTTTTGGCTGAGAATAATTCAATTTTTTTATTCCTTTGTCGCTGGACAGGTGGGTAGCGATGGAGACGAGACGGGGCATGATCGACAAAAAGTTTGAAGATAAGAGAAACGTGGAAGCTTCACGTAGGCAGTTTGGTCTAACTGCATACTTAAACTCCAGATTTAATGTGAACCGGTCTAGCTGAGTGAAAAAGGATTTGAATTTGCAGTTCAGTGATTTCAGATTCAAACTACCATAACAAAGAAAAAGCCCGACTTGCTTTCTCACACATACAAAGAAAACCAACATCACTTAAAAACTCAGGAAATACAAAGAAAACCAACATCACTTAAAACTCAGGGAAGACAAATCCAACATTAATTTTGTAGTGCTAGACAAGTTGCAAATTATATGCTAAACGTCGTGCTTGATTCCTATCTGGTGCAAAGTTGCATCAACTCCTCCACCACCCCATTTATCTCTTCATCCTCTTTCTTTTTCATGTTGTCTCTTAATTCCAATGCCTTTTTTCTCACACCCTCTCCAATTTTATCCACCACCACATCTCTAATCACCTTTGCTACCTCTTCACTTTGGAAACTGCCTTCAGCTGTTCTTTTAACCTCCACTCCAACACCCACCTCCTCCACTAGTCTAGCGTTGATTGGCTGGTCATAAAGCATAGGCAAGGCTATAATTGGAACACCAAACTTGATGCTCTCCAACACTGAGCTCCATCCACAATGACTCACAAACCCACCGACACTATAATGCTCCAATATTTTTGACTGTGGGGCCCAGCCCTCCACTATCATTCCCTTCTCTCCCACCCTCTCTGAAAACCCTTCTGGTAACACCTCTTCAACCCTAGTACCTTTCTCTTCCTTAGGAAATCTTATAACCCAAATAAAGCTCACTTTGCTAAGCTCTAAACCATGAGCTATGCCTTCTATTTCCTCCTTGGACAAAAAGTACTCACTGCCAAAGGAAACATACACAACTGAAGACCTCTCTCTTTCGTTCAGCCATTTCATGATCCATGTTTCCTCATCAAGTGTTTGATCCATTGGGTCTTGAACAAGAGGACCAACCGGAACAATCTTCTTCTTCACTAAATCAGAGAGATAATCAACATATTTTGCTTCAATCTCTCTAGATGTCTTTACCAAAATCATCTTACAAGATCGAGCACAGCATTGCTGTATGCGGTCTCCATCCTTGATGCCATTTGATGAAAACTCACACTGATTGTGGAACTTTCGAATATCGTAATCCCGAAGATGCAAAGGAAATTTGGCAGTAGGATTGTTGAAATCGTGAGTACAAACTGAACTCAAGAGCGCAGCGTTCATGATGCTGAACTCTATGGCTGGAATATTTTGCAACAAAGCAAGAGAGGGTGCCCATGGTTGAAGAAAATCGTAAATGAGCAAATCCGGCTTTAGGGTTTTGAGGATGTTGGAGAAGTTGGGGCTGGCCATGTCAAAGGCCTTTTTGAGAGTGGCCATGAGATGGGGAGGGAGGCCATTGGTGGTGTGGTAGTGAGGTGGCAAGTCATCATGTGGAAGATGTAGTTCCACAAATTCAATGCAATGAGAGTATTCTTCAGAGAGTTTTGGTTTGATGGAGCTGAGATTTACAGGTGTGGAACAAATAAATATGTAAAAATTATTGTTCTTATTGGCGAGCTTCTTGGCTAGCTCTAGGAAGGGAGATATGTGGCCGTGAGCTAGCCATGGAAGCATAAGAACTCTGACCATGGTTGGATTTTGAGAAGAATCCTTTTTTTTTTTTTTTTTTTCTGACTCTTTTTCTTGAGGCACTGGTTGGCCTATGGCCTCCTCATATATATAGTTTGTTTTCTTGAGAAGGATGAGTCATGAGCCACAAACGTGTTGTGTCAGTGCATAATTAATTCTAATTTCCAGATTTAGATGGGATATACAGTTCATATCATTACAGAAGTTCGTAGAAAAACGTACGAAAGTTCCAGATTGAATGGGACGTACTTGGGATGAATTCGTAATTATTGGCTCTTCCAGCGATAGACTCAGGCAATTCTTTTGACTGATTTTCTTGAGGAACTGCGTGACTATTGGCTAATATTTTGTTTTAATTTTTTTTGGAGATATTTGTAGTGATGGTATGCTTTGATATACACATCATTCATATCATAATAGAAGTTAGCAGAAAAACGTGCGAAAGTTCCAGATTGAATGGGGACGTACTTGGGATGAATTCGTTCGAATGTTCCAGATTATTGGCTCTTCTAGGATGGACTTAGAATTTCAAATTTGATTGGGCTAAATTTACTTTACATATATAAACATACTAAGTATATAGAAAACTCGACAGTACGATGTAATTTCATTGATAACAAAAAATAATAACACCTAATTAAGGGGGGCATAATAAACCTTACTCCTAAAATAACACTATATAAGTTTTACCCTTCGAGTCTTCATAGAATTAAAATAATTCATTATCGATTCATTATCTATATGAGTTTGGTGACAAAGTCGACAACTCTAAGAAACAGTCACAAACAATTTCTTCTACTTTTCTTTCTTTTTTTCCATGGGCTGTGCATTCTCTTTTTTCTCTCCGTTTTTTTCCCTATGTGTAGAAATGTGCAGCTTCCATCTTCTCCATTTTTTCTCCACATGCAGTGCAAAGGATTCCTTGGGAGGGTAGATTATTCAATTGGTTGGGCTATATTATTATTATTATTTTTTTTTGGGCTGCATAGCTTAGCCCAGGGACTCTTCTGCCATACTGCATGTGCATTCAGTATTCAGAGAAATCTGGAGCACACAGTCAATCTAACTTCCTTGGCAATGACAAGTCCCATAAGCTGAAGGGTTTTAACCGGGCACATTTTTGTACTACTACATGTGCATGGAGAGAACCCTACCCGTTTTGTGTTTTGTGTTTTGTGTTTTTTTTTTTTTTTTTCTAAGTGCTTGAGAGGGAAGATGAGAGGGGAGGAGGGAGAAAGGAGTAACAAAAGTGAAAACAAAAACTAAAAACTGAAATATATTTGAAATTGTTTTCACTTTTGTTACTTTTTCCTCATATCCTCTCATCTCTCTCAATCTCATCCTCACTCTCATTCTCACTCTCATTTTCCTTTATACTCTACCATAAAAAACGAAAATTAAAATGGTTATCAAACGGGCTGTTTTTCCACATCACATATGACGTATCAGTTGGAGTGAAATGAACAATCATTTTTTTTACCCCAAGAATCTTTTTTAATTTTTATTAGGTTTTTCGAGAATCATTTTTACGATGGAATCCGAGACCGTGTGCCATCTGGAGACTTCGAAAATGAGGTTTGTGTTATATTTAGTAAATGCAGACAACTACAACACCACTTATTAAATGCAAAGCTCTTGATTTGTTGGGTGATAATAATATTAATTCACGCGGAATAATGAAGACCATGTAAAGATTGCTCAAATTGCACGCAACTGCACCAAGCAAGATTCTGAAAGACTAAAACAAAAGGACAAAGTACAGCCATATTAAACAGCTAACAGCCAAGCATTTGAAAAGTTTCAAAGGAACAAACCAAAGTTAATCGATGGTTGTAGGTGTTTTTAGTTCCCTCGTCACTTGTGGGGACCGAAAATCAAATCCCACGTAGCATGGCCAAATTCATGTGGCACGATTTGTAAGATAATATCTTGTCTTAACCATGTTTGTGATCTTCTAATGGCATAAGGACTCGGCAGTTTACATTGATCTAGGAGTATAGACTTAAACATTATGCAGTTCTTGTTAAAAGAGTGTTTGAATTGAAAATAAGAACCTCGAGAATTCCTAATTTCATATGGATTAAAATTAACAACCAATTCTAATGCAAACTGGATTACTTAAGTGTTTCTTAATGGCCAAGACACTTAAGTAAATGCATATAAATAGAGATCACTTCCCTAGCAGTCAATTACCCTACTCATACAGAAATCTCACCCCATTGTAGAGAGAGCTCAAGAACTGCATTGGAGAAGAATTTCTATCTTACCTATTGAAGCTATGTCGGATCAAGGTTAGTGTTAATGAATAAAGGCATGACAGAACTTACATGATTAAAAGCAAGTGAAGACGTGGATTAGTTGGACTTCCCTCCCACTAGAGAATTGCAAGGTAGGGAGGGCATAACCCAACCAACGACTACCCACGATTATGAAATGGAGGATGGGATGCGCAAAGCCAGGGAGGTGGAGTTGAACCCAAGGGCTTGAAGCGCTGGAAAAACCCAACAGAGCCTCAAACAAAGGTACGAAAAATTTGAGCATTGAGAGTTTCCTGAACAAACACTTACTTGAGCGTCGAAGTATTTTGCAATTAGCAATGCATTTGAATAAGAGGAGCCAGAATGGGCGAAATTATATTTGGATGGACTACATACAGATAAGTACTATCTCATTCACTTTGATGATTTTATAACTAAATGCCACTAATTTACATAGTGCTTGTTTTAAATTTGGATGTCCATCTATCTTATAAATGCACATTGCATTAGACATTCAATTATCATAAGTTTTATGTATTGACTATCGATGTAATCACGCCACTTCATCGTGAGAATTGTTCCGTGGACTTGGCCACATCATTGTTTTTTAGGCATGTCAATAACAAACTTATGTACCTCTCACAACAAGTAGATTTGGCATTCGTGTCATGTTTGCAGTGTTCGTGTCAACTTGCTTTTCTTAACGAGTGGAAAATATCAAGCACGAACACGACACGTTACAATTCGCGAATCACACGACACGATTCGTTTCACCCGTTAAGAATTAAAAAAACTAAGTATTAACAATAAAAATAGAAATATTAAACAATTAAAAAAATCAACCAGTCATAGTTCGTCGTCGTCCATCACCACTGCCATCTCTTCTCTTCTGCTCCCCAAAATCAACCAGCAAGTTATTATAAGGAGCAGCGGATTAATTTAATGGATGTAGTACACCACGAAGAATGGCATCATCAGCCTCCATACTAGTTCATAAAAGATCCAACCGGAGTCTTGGATCACGGGTTCAGATCCAAATGCATACAAGTTTGCTCAATGATTTGCAAGAGGCCATTGTTGGTAACAAGCCTTCTATGCTCATCTTCCTTGTCATTCCCCTTGCAATTGTGATTGATTTTTATCACTTCAGAAGAGTAATCACTTTATTATTATCATCTGTTTTTCATCTCATAACCAAGGAATCTAGGTGGTAGAGAGAGAGAGAGAGAGAGAGAGAGAGAGAGAGTAGGGGGAATGGGGGAGAAAGAGACGAAAGAGAAGAAAGAGAAGGAGAGAAAAGAAAATTATAAAAAGAAAGAGATATAAATTTACAAAAATACTCCTGAGCTTAACAGGTTAACAGGTATTCGCGAATTGACACGACATGACCCGTTAGCTTAACGTGTGATTAACGGGTCAACATGATATCAACACGACATGATAACTCGGACCAGAATTTAAATTTTTTTTACGAATTTATGTCGTATTAACAGGTTGTGTATGATATTGATATGTCTAACAACAAGCATTTGACTTGGTATAAGATATTTTATCAAAGCTGTCCATGCCACAATAGTATGCTTATGTCATGCACACAACAGGTGTGGGCTTGGGGCATCTATGTTGTTGTGGAAATGTTAATATTTGGAATTGCCTAAGCACACTTGTCAAAATTTTCTTGCTTATGAGAACAGCAGGTTCCTATTTCATGTATTTAGAATTAGTTGTTCAAGTATCATGCAGTTATTGTCCATGTGCCCAGTACAATACTTAATTGGGGAAGAAGCCCGATTGGAGTATGCAAGAGTTTGTTGTGCACAAGTTATGGTCCATGTGCCACGCCAAGCAAATACATAACCCGCCATGCAAAAAGGTCATAACAAGCCCGTAAAATGTAATGGCTCTATGAACCCACACTTATTATCCTGTCGAGTGCCATTTGGCCCGGCCATAGCCTATTACAATACGGCAAAGCTCAAGCACAAGCATGTCATATAACACGCAACGCCAAGCAAAAAACTTTTATCTGGGCACTAAGCCACGCTACAAGTTTAAGTGGGCCCAAACTACATGAATTCCTGGGGCTTGCTGAGCGAGTTGTGGTATAGATGGTTACGAGTTCACGAAGCCCATTTGTAATACCCCATAAAAAATTAAAGGTGGACTTTCGTATTTCAGTGAAAAATAATAATATTACAGTAAAGAATGATTATAGGTATTTTATCGAGTGATTTGGATTGAGACTATTCGATTAAGTGTGTAATTTCAAGTTGGATAAAAATGCCCTTATGTAACATTTTGTGAATATTTCAAAAGACATTTAAGAAATTGAGGTGAGACCATTATGATTCTTAGGTAGTACGATAGTAGTCGACTCAACGAAAACGTAGGTAATCGTTTCTGAATTTTAGGCCAAAATGACCAAAATACCCTTGTGTGAAAATTACCAAAATACCCTTGTAGGGGAAGGAAAAAAAAAAAGGAATCTGCAACGTGTAAGCAAAACCATACTCTTCCCTTCATTCTTCCCCCCCCCCCCCTTCCCTTATACATTCCCTTCAAAATTTGATATTGATCTCAATTAGGGGTGAGTTGTTCACCTATTAGAGATGAATCATCTAGTTTAGGCTAAGTGTAATGATTTCTTAAGCTAAGATAAGATTGTAAGATGAAGGAGATGAGAGTTGGTTAAGGAAGAGAATGTAGAATAGGTGGAAGAGAAGAAAAATAGCCAAGGCGAGTCAATTTCAGATTTTTGATTTTTTAACTTTGTCTTTGTGTGATTCTAGTCCATTGAAGAGTATTTTGAGTTACTTGAGTGATTAGGGAAATTGAATTGGAAGAGTTTGAATTTTCATTTTCGGGTTGGGTGGATAGAGCAATTTTTCAAGTGTAGGTGTTTACGATTTTGGTTCCATTTTGAGTTTTTTATGAGTTCTAATAATAGGTATGAAGTTTAGAAGAGTTTTAGAAGCTTTAGGAACAATCTGCGGGTGATAGAATGGTTGAAAACGACTTAGAACCAAATTTGGAGTTGGGCTCACCCATCTCTCACGAAATATTGAGTTCAACTAGTAGCATGTGGGGTGAGCGACTTGTGGGATCGGCAATGGGTTGAGCAACATGCGGGTTCGATGCTGGATCGACCTGCATGTTCACTTGACCCTTTTTCCTTATCCTTATGTTCACTATTGGTTTCCCTATTTTCCTCACCATTCTATGCCCCCAAATTATCACTGTTTACTGTATCAGAATCCTTAGCTTGGTCTCTTACAGTTGGAGCGTCTTTATTCCTACCTATTGGAGCTTCTTTAACACGAGCCATATTAGTGTGTTCCAAGTAAATTACCACCACTCTTTGATAGGTAAGTGATACTAGATCACATCATTCAAGTACCTGAGTATCCATTTCTATATCAAGTTTCTCACGATACTCTGGTTGACAACCTCTTGATTCCCTCGACACAATTATTGTCAAGTTAAATCTCTACAATATTAGAACTCCTTCCTAAATTTTGATTTCTTCTAATTTGATTACTATGATTCGTCTAGTCTTCAAAATCGAATCTCACTGGATGACAATGTTGAAAACCTCAATCCCCAAATTTTAACTTTATTTCTCAAAATTTTAATTCAATTTGTGTGAGGGTGGGCTCCACTTTGTTGCATCACCCATTGAGATTGGTAGAAAATAGCCCACGAGGTAGAAATAATTGAGGGATTTTTGTAGAAATGTCACCTGAACTTATACATCAGTTTCAATTTGTCACATTAAAGAAAAATTTAAGCAAAATGTCACCTTAAGTTTTCAAAATCCATGATTTGTCATTTGACTTTAATATCATCCAATTTTCCATTCATTTTGAAGGGTATTTTTGTCTTTCCAATATGTAAACCCTCTTTTTTTTATATAATTTAAGGTGACAAATCATAAATTTTGAAAACTTAAGATGACATTTTGCTTAAATTTTTTTTTAAAGTGACAAATTAAAACTGATGTATAAATTTAAGTGACATTTCTATAAATATTCCAATTACTAAAACATCATACTCATGTTATTAATTTTGACGAGGTGACGGTGGAATATCAATATCAAACATTAATCAATAGGGCAAGGTGAGACATTGATTTTCAGGGAATGCAAAATTTTGACCTCAGTTTCGAGATCACTGAAAGAAAATTAAGGCGAAAAGAAAAGAAAAATTAAAAGGGAAATGTCCCAATTGGACCAAAGACATCATTTTTTTTTTCCCAAGGACCAAAGCATCATTGGCTTATTGCTTTTGCACCGTCATTCTTCAAATGGTCGCGACAAAGAAGCTTCCTCTGTTCATTCTCAACGGACCCAACTCCCTCTCGACAGTGAGTAAAAGTCCCCGTTAGGGTTCATCATTGATGGAGCTTTCCTTCTAAGGTAAGCCAAATTTCCTTTTGTGCAATTTGTCATCGGGATGCTCTTCAATTTCATTCGTTTGATGTTAAAATCTCTGTAATTTGAAGTGATTCCCTATCTTCAATGATTGCAGCAGCTCAATTTTGAAGTTGGGGGTTCTGTTTAATCTTTCTTGAAAATGAACAATTCTAATCAGGACACGCAAGATCAGAGGTAAGGATCATCTGGGCATCTCTCATTTCTTTGGTTTGGGTTTTTTGATATGAGGGTTTCAATGTTTGAGGTCCTTTATCTTATATGGATGTGTTATACTATCTCCGTCTCTATGTTGGTTAATAATTTTCTTTTCTGTAGCATGCCTTTCTACTTTTTGAGTTTGAAGAGAGCTGAAGAAAAGCAAAGAAATTGGAGCTGATTTTGGGAGACCAGGGAGCCTTTTGCCTGGCTGGGCTGTCCGCTGGAACTGCTCTTACGCCTATCCATTTATCACCCATACCACCTCTTGGAATCTATTCGTCCAAAAAAATCCTCTCCGAACCCAATATCTTCCAAGAGGCCAAGAATCAAACGTGCCTCATCAGCTATAGCACTCCCCCTCATGTGCCCTCGATTGCTCGTCTGCTGTCGGCGGTCAGGTACTGTTGTGTAGCAGCGACGTTCTCTATCAGGTACTGTTCTCGCTTCTGGAACTGAGTCGTTAAATCTTTTGTTCCAGATCGATACCATACCGTGATTGAGTACGCTCGATCCAGATCAAAATTCATAGGGGGTCAGCCAATTAGGCAACTATGGGTTGTTTGAAAGAGTGATTTATTCTTTTATTCCTTTTTAAAGAATATACATATGCATAAGCACATTCACACAACAATTTATTCTTCTTCTTGTTGATTTTATGCTTTTTCGTTTTGGTGCTAATGAAATAGTTTCCATACAAATCAGGAGTAATTTGGGCATGGAGGATTCCACTGCAATGACTATTGAATTTCTTCGGGCACGGTTGTTGTCCGAGAGGTCTGTTTCAAAAAGTGCAAGACAGAGAGTTGATGAACTGGAACGAATGGTATATTTAATGTTATGGCAAAGTCTATGGAGTTTCTCTTGTACTACTTTTATAATAGTTTTTTTTTGTAAACAATTCAGGTAGTAGAACTGGAGGAGCAACTTAAGATTGTTTCTATTCAAAGAAAAATGGCTGAGAAAGCCACAGAAGATGTTCTTGCCATTTTGGAGAGCCAGGGGATAAGTGACATTTCTGAGGAGGAGTTTGATTCAAGCTCTGATCAGGAAACGCACCAGGGATCTAAAGTGGGAAATAGCTTGGCAAATGAAGAGGAGAGCTTTGTATTTTCGAAGGTCCGAAGAAAGGAACAGGAGGAACATTCAGGTTCTGATGCTGATTCTTCTCTCATACCTGGTAGAAGCTTGTCTTGGAAAGGCCGCATTGATTCTCCACGTTCTCGTGAAAAGTGTAAGGATCTATCCGTGAGAAGACGTAGCAGTTTTTCATCCATTGGTTTCTCCTCACCAAGACACCACCTTGGAAAATCCTGCCGCCAGATAAAACACAAAGAAACAAGGTTTGGATATTTGGCTTACCTTACTCTTATTTGTGTGTGCAAAATACATACAAAGCTTGTGTGTTTGATATATGCATGTATGGATTTAGGAGAATTATTTAATGTGGATGTCCTCATTATAAGAAAAAGAGCACATTGTGGGGACCCACATTGTGGTCCAATGAAACGAACCCTCCACTTTTTCACTTTTACTTTCATGTACCATTCATTAAAAATAAATCAATAAAATTTAAAACCGAAACCCTTAGCCATCTATTTTTCTTTAAATAAGTAGGCAGATGCAATGGTTTTCATAAACAAAGTAATGTGATGATAGTCATTCTATCATCATTCCTTATTTATTGAAAACAGGCTTTGGAAAGTGTTGATTTTCTATGGGGAGGGTGATCCCATAATGTGGTAATTTATTTTCTTAAAACTGGAAGATCCTCTTTAATGAGTTTCCATATATATACACACTTGAAAGCAATTGAAAGAAGTTGAAAGTAAGGACTTGTGTATTCGTCCCTCAATCATATTTGATCGGTTGATATGCATATAAAATTCTAACACCTATTGCTCGCATTAACCATCCATATCTGATCGACCTATAGGATATAAAATATAAGGGGACTGTATGGATAAACGAGAAAGTAAATCAATTAACAATAGCTTTTGTCTGTCTTTTTCCATATCTGATCGACCTATAGGATATAAAATATAAGGGGACTGTATGGATATACGAGTAAGTAAATCAATTAACAATAGCTTTTGTCTGTCTTTTTCTTAAGCCAAAACACTGGGCATATAAGCTTTGATTTCTTTCTTAAACCGAAACATGATTAATGCTATATGAGAATCAAGGAACAAAAGACAAGAGAGTGTAATCCAATTAAAAGATTTTGAAATGTTATATTATTTTCAATAATTAATAAATGGAGGCAGCCTCAACTATATGTAACAGTCTGAAAGGTGTTAACTGGGTTGTCATTTCACATCTGTTGCGTTATAAACACTGCAGTCGCTGATATACAATCCATGCTAGATTTACATCATAACGTTCATGAAGTTATTATTATATGATATTCTTCCAACAATATAATACAATATATAAATTTGGAAATGGAAAATAAAGAAAGAAAACAGATTTTCCAAGTGAAACTTTTTGGTGCGTGAGCTCTTTATAAGTTTATAACTCTTAGTTTTAAGTATGATGGTTTGATTGTAATTTTCAGATCAGACAAGTTTGATTCTCATGAAAATGGAGTTGGTGCTTCTTCAGAAGGGCTTCCAAATTTCTCAAATGGTGGACCTGAGAAGTTGAGAGAAGGTTCTGAATTCCCAGAAGAGAAGGTTTTATCCAATGATTCACTCCCAAGGACCAAAGAAAATCAAAGAGATAGTGACCTGGATTTCAATGGGCATGGAAGAGACAAAGACATGGAAAAAGCACTAGAACATCAGGCGAAACTTATTTGTGAAAATGAAGAGATGGAAAAGGCTCAAAGAGAATGGGAAGAGAAGTTTAGAGAAAATAACACCAGTACACCGGTATGCTTTATCTGAAACTGTTGATGTCGTAAACCATGTAAATGCTTTTTCTTTGACTTAAAAACTTATCACTGTTGTTCTGCATATCGGCTTAATGCTTGTAATATATGCCCTTCTGGGCTATGTAGTGCTAGGCCATATGTTAGTCTTCTTGAATTGAGCATGATTGCACCATTTTCCCATTTTTTTTGGGGCATGCTTGACCTATTTAAGTGATGCAATATAATTCAGTACATGTTTCTTTAAAGTGTTTTCAAAATATCATAATTTTCAACTGTTTGTTTGGTATTGCATAGCTTAGGTTTAGAGTATGCTTGATAGTCAATCAGCATTTAATTGGTTGAAGTCACTTAGTTCTGAAGAACTTATTTATTTCTTTAAGCTAAAAACTGAACTTATTTATCTCCTTAAGCTGAAATTTGAACATACAAGTCATCACAATTGATAATTTTATCAACAGCACATAACAATTTGAGGGGCCACCACATCATCATCAGAAAACTATTAACTACATGTCAGCACTTACATAATCACTACCTCTGCAAAATATCATCAATGGCACACTCATCACTTTATTATCACTAATTGCAACAGGAATTGGGACTTTAGGGTTATGGGGTCGTCTTCAACAATGAATTCAGGAATTTCTTGTATAGCCTTATCTTCGAGACCTTGTATCAATTCCTTTTCTGATATATGTGTGTGTATATATATATATATATATATATATATATATAATTCTTACCTTTTTCTTTACTCATCAAACTCTTTGGAAAATGTTTTCCTAATTTTCAACAAACTACTGTAATAAATTTCCAATTGTCAAGCTACAATAAAATACATGAGGAAGGTGTATATTCAGCAGTCTATCTTCCAAGTGATCCAAAGGTTCATCAACAAGTATAACATCTGACTCCTGTTAATCACCAAACTCTGACTCAACAATATCATAAACAGAACCTGGATAATCAGAGATAACTGCTGCCTCTTCTGCTCAATGTTTATTAATGGAGCTTGTTTTTATTTTTGGGTTGACACCTACATTGTGAACTGGAAACTTAATACTAATTCTCTCCTTGATCTATAAACATACCCATTGCCTTTGTTCCCATAAAGAGGAAAATGAAAACAATCTAGTCAGCTGCTTACAGTACTAGGTGAAGGTATGGAATAAAATGTTAGCTTCATACAGGACTAGTTATACATGTTTTTCATGTCAAATTCGAGTCATTTGTGTTTGAGGCTGAGTTGGCTGTTATTATTTGTGTTAACAGGTTGTATTTTCAGGTTTCTGTCAAGTGATAATCAACCAAGAATTTACCTGTTAATTCAATGTTAGCTTGGTGTTGTTTTATGGTATCCTGCTTAAAATAGACAACTTTACCATAAGCTTTGTATTTTGTTTTCATGGCTTTGAGGCACTTGCTCCTAGCGATTATTTTGGGAATGAATATTGATAAATACGGCATTAGCCTCAAGTCTTCTAAAGAAATGTATTTTGTGTATGAGTGAGGATTTTCTTTGGGTTTAAATAAGATGAAACCAATTTAACCTGTCTGGAAATGAACATACAGTAGGCGTTGTTCTCCTCGTGATGTCTGGTTTGCTACAAGTAGCATTTGTTTCTAAACAGTCATTGGTTGCATTAGTCAATAACTGTTTTTTTTTTTTTCGGTACCTAGGAAGTTGCTTCATTAATTATCCTCTTGTTTGGAATCTTAATGCACTAAACCTGGTGGGTTTTTGGTCATATAGGATTCATGTGACCCTGGGAACCATTCTGATATCACTGAGGAAAGAGATGAGATCAAGACTCAAACGCCATGTTCTGCTGGGGTGGTGGTTGCCCAGGCTCAAGAGACAAAGTCAGAGGAAGGAGATGTTTGCCTACCTAAGGAAACATTCAAAATTCAGCAAAATGGTTTCCTACCAGCTTCACATGTAGATATGGGAGGGTTGCAGGATCAGCTGAATAAAAGCACTGTTGCTCCGTCACAAGTTGAAGAATTTGCATTCCCTACCGAAAATGGAAAGCAAAATCATGAGAGCCTAGAAAACTATGCTCGTCACCCTTCACATGGCTCCCATCCTAACCCACTCGTGCATGGATCAGCCCACAACCGCTCATCAGATGCCTCTTCTTCTGGCGCAGGCAGTGGTTTCCATAAAGGAAATGCTTCAGGGAGCAGAAGCGACCTATATGCATTGGTGCCTCATAACTCGCAGGATAGTTTGGGTGGTGTACTGGATGCACTTAAACAAGCAAAGCTATCACTACAACAGAACATGACTAGATTGCCACTAGTAGACGGTACATCTGTACATAAATCCATTGAACCGTCTATTCCTGCTGCTATGAAAACTGGAGACAGAGTAGAGATTCCTGTTGGTTGTGCTGGGCTTTTTAGACTACCAACTGATTTTGCAGTTGAAGAAGCTGCGACCCAAAGTAGCTTCCTTGGTTCTTCTTGGTCTGGAAGGTATAGTCCTGAAACACTTGTTACGAGCTCTTTTGTTGAGACGAGACCTACCTTTTCCATGAATGCTGCGGATAGATATGTCCCCAGTCCCTACATAGAGACAAGACAAACTTTTTCTACTAATGCTACTGATCGATTCATCCCCAATGCTTATGTTGAGAGTAGACCAAACTTTCCCGCTAATGCTGCTGAACCATTTGTCACTAGTCCTTCCGTTGATACTAGATCAAATTTTCCTGCTGATAATAGATTTCTTAGCGGCCCCTATGCAGAGTCTGGGTCAAGAGTTTCTACGCTGCAGCCACATTTTGATCCTTCCTTTGATATGGGGTTACCCTCATTGAGATATGCCCAGCCTCCCTATCCCAACTATCCCTCTGTTCCAGACCGAACACCATGGATAACCTCTGATGAAGCACTAACAAGAGCCCTTCCGAGAAAGCCAGTTGGGGCACCAACAGATCGGTTTTCATTTTACGATCAATTTCGACCTAATATGTACAGATAGTAGCATGCCATTGCTAGTTATTCAGTGTGAAGCTTAGTAGTGAATAGTGGTTTTTGTAGAAAGGTTTTGAAGTCGGGGCCCTCTTCGTAATTGTCTGTGTATCCTCATCAGGTTTCTGTATTTTATTGAAGGTGAGTCTGTACACGCATGCCACCATTTATGCTTCCATCTTATTTCGTCTTCTGTTTAATGACTTTTCAAAGAATTCTTTGAGTTTGTGTATGTGGCCTAATGGAATAGTTAAATTGATTGGAAAACAAATATTAAATAAAAATATTTTTTCTGATATACACTCCGGGGACTTCTCGCTCTATGGTGTACTACATCTCGAGTCTCGACATACATTGCGTCTATTTATATACGAAGTATACCAACGCATTTCCTCCATCAGTAGTAGAGAACTCAACTAAACTACACATTTCCTCTATTTATAGGCTCGACTCGACACCAATTCAACACTCATCCATCAACTTGGTTTCGACTTTCTCATTTTACCTTGTGGGCGCCACCGTGAGTCAAAGAAGAAGGTTAGGTGTAGCCCTACTCTGCGAGAAATAAGCTAAAAATGAGTAAGAGATGGAGTGGAAGGTTTCTAACCCGGCATCTTATGAAACAAGAGCGTCTTAAGTTATTGGAAAATGAGCCAATAATTTATTATCATGTGTGAGGTGTTTTACATATCTAAAGTTCCCAATTTATTAGTTGTCACTCACATAAATTCCTAAATAATCTATACTATTGTTATCTTCCTCACTATTTAGTATTTGCACCACTACAGTGGTGCTACTAGCGAGGAGACCTTAATATATATATATATATATATATATATATATACATGGAGCTTTCATTGAGGATTCCTCAAATAAGCTTATTTGAGGGACACCCTTTGTAGGCCCCACTCCGGATTGTATTTCACTAATCCAAACCGTCTATTTTGTAGATACTCATTCAAAGATCATCTCTACAAAAAATCACTTGAATCCGATATCATTTGACCACTAAATTGAGTTATTGAAATTTTAGTACTTTCTTGAAGCACCGTGTTCATTGATTTTGTAAGACACAATTGGATGTCGAAACGGTTTCAGATTTGTCTAATTTTTTGTAAGGATCATCTATGAATGAAGACCTAAAAAATAGATGGTTTCGATTATTGAGAAAAAAATTATAGGGTACCCTAAAGGGCGTCCCTCAAATAAAATTATTTGAGGGATCCCTCAATAGAAGGGGACTGTACTCCTTTGGTGTTGTCGGATCGTGAGGGGGTTGCTAGAGATACTGTGACTTCCTTTGAAAATCAAGGTGGAATATGAGTGGTAATTGCTCTCACTTTTTGGTGTTTCCAGTCCCATGGATGCTTCAGAGTTGGTTTTCCACATGATCTCTGTTTAGCACTGGTTCCTGAGTTCTTATGGATCCTGTCATCTTCAACTCTGAGTGAGCTGGGGTTTAATTACATATGGAGTTTGCTCATTGTTCTTGCACTGGTTTTTTTTATTTTTTTTTATTTCTACTTTCTTGTCTGCAATTCCTGTGTAATCTTGTATCTGTCTTTATATCAATGAATCTACTCTACTAGGAAAAAAATAAAATAAAATCAAGTAAAAGACCTAACTATCCTAACACAAGCCAAATAACTTGAGATCCATATCATTGTATGACTTATGGTCTACCTACTATGTATTAACGAGCCCACCGTTACCTTGCTTATTGATGCATCACTGATTCACCTATGACACAAATCAGTCCCATATGCGAATGACTCGAGCCTCTCACACCAGTAACATTCTTATTCCATTACCAAAATAAAAATTACTGTCGAAAATGTGTCAAAATCAAAAGTAGGTAATGTAATCATGGACATCCATATTCTAAAGACATGCCAAAAATGCCTTATTACAATATCCGCAGTTTGCACACTTTGAGGACTTTAATTCCCAAACCTCATATACAAAGGTTTGCTACCTTCAAACTCGTCAAACGAAAATCAGAATTTCGAACTCCGGTATTCGCCTACTACAAGGGACTTTATTGGACAAAAAAAATCTGAAAACTGAAGTTTTGAGTTCTTCTCTAGGAAAGAGATGCAACAATCTACCACATGAAAATGTTGTACTTGTTCCTCCCCAATGCCTTGAACCAAAGTAAAATTAGAACAGCACTTAAGACACAAAACAGCACCAAAACACACAGCGCCAGACAACACATCAGGAACCTGTCTTTGGTCTTCTGTCCTGCAACTGCATTCTCCAACCCTCTTTTTAATCCTTGCAGAAACCGAGGATGCTTCACATTGTGGAGTTCAAACCGTAACACAGAATGATACAGCATATTTACCTGCAGCCAAAAGAAAGAAATATTCTTTCATGTTTGATTATGCACGTTAAAAAGAAACCATACATCAACCAAGCAAGTTTAGCCTTACCCAAAACCATGCGCGGCCAATGAATCTTCCTTCAGGATTTGTGTTAGTCCATGAGGTCTTCATTTCAGCTCTTTGATCACAGTTGAAAAATTCCATGGTCTCATCTCCACCAACCAGAATTGAGGACTGAGCCGATGCCATCTACATGATAGTCCACGGTTAAAATAGATAACAGCAATAAAGAGAGCATTCTGAAACTAAGAACAGAATCAAAGGAAATGAATCAGGCATTGAACATAATAAGCCTATGAACTCTCTTACCGTCGTATTTCCTGAAGATATGCTGCAGACTGGACAACTGTAGTGGCTCTGAGAGCAGGCCTAGCCAGACATAAGAATGTGTGAGATTTAATTCAATGACTATTCTTAAATCTTTATTCAATAACAGAGAAAACTGAAAAAGAATAGTAAAACATGTATTGTTTTCATGTGAGATGAATAAAGACCTCCAAGCAAGCTGAATGCATAAAGTGGCCACATGGTAAAGCTCTAATGCTTGCAGTTGATGTGAACAAGAACTCATTGCAGATAGGGCAGTTAGTTTCTAGGCATTTCTCCCGGCACTTGTGGTTCACCAAACCGATGCCCAAGCAACAATTGCAAGTCATGCAGTGAAAATAATCAATGCCGAGGCCCTTCCCAACACGGCATAAATTGCAAAATGGACAATGATATACATTCCTGAGAAAGAAAAAGTAACTGATATTAAACCAGAAAATAGTTGCTGTCTACTGATATAAAGAAGAGTATCATCTCCATAAAGAACAAAGTTTCCTGATAAGCAAATCTTATTATTTCGCACCCTTCAAAACTACTCGCTTGAATAATTGATAAGTTACAAGAACAAATTTTCGAATAAACTTCGGTACCTGTCATCATCAAAAAGTTTGCATGTACTACAATAAGACTTAGCCATTGGGAATCCGTTGCAAGAAGGCGTCGAGCATATTGGCCCGACTGGCTGAATATTAAGACATTGCATACACATCATTTCTGTTGTTTCTTTCCTGCAGTAAAAATAATAAAATGTCATCTAGATAGAATGGCTCAACTTGACAAGAAACTATATCACCAGAAAATTACCAATCAATTGTGTGGTCGCTGCTCATGTCATGGCAATATCTACATGTAAACAGCCTGCCACAGCAAGCAGCATGGAGTTTGCAGTTCCTTTTGTAATGCTTACAACCATACACTCTTTTCTCAGGATCTCGAAATTCTGGTGACTGTCCCACTGAATCGTCACCATCAAATCTATCCTCTGCTAAGGCCTGAGGTAAACTCTGCTGAGCAGCCATCCAGTAACTAAGATAGAAGATGAGTAGTTTATAAATAGAGAATATGACCTGGGCATGAATACTTAATTAAATCATTATGTTTCATGTACAATATAATAATTTTAGAAATCTTAAAGCACATAGTTACCAACATACTAACCTAGTCATTAGATTCTTCAAGTTATTCTTCTTACAAGACTTGAACGTGTGATCTATTCGCCGCAGGCTTCCTTGAAATTTAGCATATTGAATTAACAAAAATATAGAATCATGCAAAAGGGAACAAGACCAATGTAGGATATCTGTATGTTTGCAGCATTTTCAAGCACAAACCTTTTGGAGAAATCCTAGTTTCAAGCTTTCCAGTCTGTGAAGTTGAGAATGAAGTTTCCTTCCAGCATTCAGTAAGCCATTCGTTGAACATTGTATTTTTGGTAACTTTCTTGAAGTTATTCATCATTTTACTCTGTTCATCCGCAGTAAGTGCTGAAGTTACCCATGGTAACATAGATTTTAGCACTTCAGCACCTGTAGTCCCCAGTATGAAACCAACCATTTTGTTTTGCTCCTCCACAGAGAAGTGTTTCCCAAATAGCGGCCATAGTTCAAGCTCTTCCCTGGACATATGCTGGTCTACCATCATTCTTAGTGACTTGAACATTACATGAACACTGATAGCTAACTCATAGTACTTTTCCACGCGGTCAGTAGACTCACTACATTGGGTACTAGAAAAACCTATCGTACTTGCGTGAAGGTGTGAAAGCTCAAATAGAACACCCGAAATATTTTGAAATGCCTGTTCCTCTTGCTTGTGATCCAGTGTGTATGAGTGACTCACATTATGAAGTGCATCTCTGGATTCCAATGCCGGATACACTATATAGTCATCAGCATCACTATGAGCTTTATATAAGCCCCATAACAAGCAGAAACATCCAATGAACTGCTGAAGAAATATCTCATCACAATTGCTGAGTCTTTGAGATTCATTGTCTAGATATTCCAAGTCACGGCGTATTGCCTTATGAACTTGAAAAACAACATCAATTGGCTGTTCTGTAAGTCCAGTAGCCGAAAAGCTATTATATGTTTCCCAGACTGAATGATATGGAGCAATGGAGTTGAGATGCAAGGAACTACTTGACTTAACCATAGAGAAGGAGCTAACTCCCAGATTGTTAATGTTTAGTCCTGGACAAGGGTTACAGCAGGACCCATGAGAGTTGGAAGCATTGCTCTCTTGGTATTCAGCACAACAGATGTCTCTAGTCGACACTACAGAAGCACAGGTATGTGATGATTGACCAAATTCTTCATCATGATTACCGAACCTTTTGACATAACAGCATCCTATTGCACTTGAGCAGAAGCTGTCATTAAATGGCTTGCTAGCCCAATCACAAAAGAGCTGGACCAGAGCAATATCTGATGCTGGTGCTGTATCAAACAAATTTGTAAGAAAATTTATGTAACAATAAACTAATAGAAAAGTATGTATGCCACAACTAGCCATAAAAGTGAAAGATACAGAACCTGCCAGCTGCATGTTTTCGACAAAGTTCCTGGCTTCATTTGCAGTCATTGAGTTTACCATCCATGGCAAGGCACTCTCAATCAATCTCAAGGGCATCACACACAATATTTGATGCAGAAGTTCCCGTTGTCTTGTGATGCTAATGTGCTTTCGCACAAGTGGAAGGACCTAGACAGACAGAGCACAGCTGATGCTTTCAGGAATCAAAAGGGGTGTTTAGTGCTACAGGTTGTAGTCATGCAGTAGTAATTATTGAGAGCAAAGAGTAAAGAACCATAGGGTTTCTGGTACCATCTCTACATTATTAGAAGCAGGGTAGATAAGAATATTTTTGGAAATTTGGTCATCTGCCAGTCACTTTCATGCATCATATACAAAACTTGTAAATAATTTTTTTTGTTTATGTCTCTTTGGTTCATTCTACTGTTGCACAATTACAGGGAGCATGCTGCATAACTTTCCAAAAGCTATTTTATCAATTAAGAGATCTCACCTGAACTTCCTCATCATGGAAGTGCCGCTTTAAAGTTTCCATGATTTGATCAGCATGTGAGCATATCTTTGAATTAAGTTCAGCAACTGATGATGAGATTGTTCCTGCCTTCTGTATACTTTCAATCAAGCACCTAAACTGATTGAAAACACCTTCTTCTTTTGAGTGCTCCTGGAAAGATAAATTTTTTCCATATACTGCAGGATATATGACCTTGGACTCAGCAACACTGTAACAGAAAACGAAACAGTATTTCAAATGAAAGAAGAGGGTATAAAATCCATTGCTGCAAATTAATCAAAGCATTTGTGTCAAAAAATTAAGAATTATTTTGATAAATAAATAAATAATGTAAAACAAGCTAATGTTTTAGAGGACCTGTGGAAGATGCAAATTTCAGCAATAAAATGTAGCTTGTCACTGAAAACCGAAAGGTCATATGCTTCAGAAATATGTATCTTCTTGGCCTCCTCAAGTATCTCATTCAACTCTCTTTTAATAGCATTGTGCCAAAGCATTACAGTATCTATTGGATGCTCTCCAGTGAACTCAGATACAGAATATGCTCCATCTTTTTTAGGAGATATCATGCTTGCCGGAGAGTCTTTCCCTTCCATCCAGGAAAAAATGACCTTCAATAAACAAAAGATGTAATCAGCTGCATGTACTTGGTCAAAAACAACCTGAAAGAATACAAAGCTAGCTTTAAATTAGCAGTGAAAAAATCGATAACCTGTTGGAGAAGCTTCTCCTCTGGTACTATCTTGCTCAAGCACTTGTGCAGATCCTGATATTTATCAGGCGAAATCGAGGATGACAACCAGGGGAGGAACTTAGCCACTACACTTGTTGGGATGCTGCACAAAAGCTTCCAGACTAAAGATGCCTGCTCTTCAACTGAGAAGTTCTGATTAAGCAAAGGGAAGACCTGATGTAGTGAAAAGACAAACAAAAAGGTTATAATATTGTCACTTCAATTTCCAGGATACGAAAAAAAAAAAAAAAAAACTTGATAGACATTTATAAAAACATTATACATACGCATATTGCAAATACACAAAGCTCAGTGTGAGACAGAAACTTATCTTATACTGAAACACATACTCACAATTGATTCACTAGGGTGCATGCATATATGTGCACAGACGTGTACGTATGTGTCGTTATAATAAACTTTGAAAGCATGACGTTAGTAATGGACTTTGTTTGTGAAAAATAGCATTTTTCATTGCCTAAAGTGATGTGATTATGATTATTATATAGAGTGGAAAATTTCATACGAGTGACTTTTGGGTTCACCGCATAAATCATCCACGCAACAAAATCAGCCAAATAGAAAATCATAAATTATTTTTGAATGGGTTAAAAGTGTTTTCTGACAACTAAAAGCACTCCCGATAACATTTATGTGAGCATTTATGTGAAAAACTAAAAGTGTTTCTCACAACTAAGTGGTTTTTCATGATTCATTTCCAAGTGCTTTTCTAGAAAACACTTGGATCTTTAGTATAAAGAAATGTTTCTAAAAAAGTGATCAGGAACAAGCTTCCTACAAAAGCAGTCCCAAACGAGAAGTCATCTAATTGTAATCACCAATACTAGTTTATAATTACAACCGTTCTCTTTCAGTCACTCTCCACTGAGGTGCACAGATCTCATATATAGTTGTTAAATTAGGGAAATCTGTCCTCGATGGAGTAGTTTAGTAGACCAGACGCATCATCTTATATTCTTCACTGTTTTTAGTCAACTAAGACGTGGCGCCACGCTGGTATTTATTATAGGTTATAAGAAAACAATGGCGTAGAACAAAAACCCTGTGTCACCAATGAATTAACTAATCTATCATACACTAAAATATATATCTTGATTCTTGATCTTCCATATTCTTATTTTCCAGTAAAACACGTGCCATTTGACATGAAATTTTTAATTCAATTTCGTAGTCAATGATATGCCTTTCCTTTTTTTGTGGGCCCCCAGTGAAAAGGAAGGAAAACGCATATCATTGACTGGTGATAGTTGTAAATACTTCACAATATCATTATAGAATGCAACAAAATAAAAACCAAAAACCATACCTGCTCCTCTTCCTTTGCCAAGCCTTGACCAACCAAGGTTCGCAAGGCTCCTGTAAGAAGCGCCAACTCCCTTGAGAAAGTTTCCTCATTTTGTATGCTAAAACTTTGCAGCTTAGACAGATTATCAAGAAGAGACCTTTCACCGACGTGTTGAAGGAAGTACGTTGGTGCTATATTTTTCACGCGTGTATCAACAGCTGCAAATATCACCTGCAATTCCAAAATTTGTTCACAACAATAACCCCAAAATGTAATAGAAAAACTTGGGTAGGGAGACAGCCGGCCGCATGGTTAAAACATGTTTGTTTACATGTTTTAACTTGACGGTACTTGGAAGTAAGTCAACATGTCACTTGACAGAGACACAAGTTTTTCTCTAAATGTATGTACTAAATCACATAGGTACATGTCTATTGGAAGCTGTACGTACCTCATCTTTGGCATTTAAGTAGTTATCATAAATTGATTGGAGAAAACGAAACCGCTCCGAAAATGCTGCATGTTGTCCCATGTCATAGCCCATTGCCAACTGGTGAAGCACATCAAGCTCATTACATATCGCCTTATGAATGAACAAGATGACTGAAAGTGGTGAGTTTCCCTTGGATGAAGATGAATAATCAACCATGTCTCCATCCATTAACAACATTGCCATCTTGCCTTGCTTTTGGATTGTTGATTACAATTAAAGTGCAATTAATAGAGAGGACAGGGGGAAGGGAAGCTTATATAGTTGACATGGTGTGCGCCTTGGTGGTTGAGTTTGGACACGACATTGAAGTCAATATTTTTGTATGGGCACGGCTTACCCAAACATGGATTAATAAACAAGTATAATTAAGAGATCAAGTCATGAACAGGAACAGACATTCAAGTGATCCAAGATGCGTGCATGATTATTGCCATTTTATAACAAATTTGGTTACATATGCATGCATCATAAGATGATTTTCTAGTCGTAAGTGTGCATGATTCTTGCCAGGCCCTACTGCTTTTAGATTTTATACTTCATTTGTCAACAAAAGCGGGTGCCTGCTAATGCTAAGAACTCTAAAAACTCATAAAGAAACTTCAAGTTTGGTAAAGACAGCTAATCAAGGACAATAACATATATATTTGCAGGAATATATGACCGTCATCTATTGTTCGACTCTACCATAACGACAAGCAGATTAAGCAAAGAACCTGAATAAATTTAAAAATGAGACGTGGTGCACTTAGCTAATGCATACGTGGAGCTCATAAATGGGTATAGAATGGTATAGATGGAATATGCATCGATAATGGATGCATGGTGTTGGTAGACTCGCGAAAAGGGAATTATTTGGGAAGTTTTGCTATTAAATCATGATTAGAATTTGGAGGAATGTTTGAGATGTGCAATCTCATAATTTTAAATTTTAACTAATTGTGGGAGCAAATTTCGTCCCACTAGAATATTCTTCTAAGATTCCTTCGTCTTCTCTACTTCTTTTTCTCCCTGCAAAACAGATCGGGGTTAAAAGGATCACACCCGGGGGGTGTTGGCCAAAGGCCCTCCGATGCCTAAGTTAGGTAGGGTATTTCAAGGAAAACCGGGTGGCTGGAGCCTTGTGTGGTGACCGGAGCCTTGTGTCAGAGAGAGAAAGAAAGTGGTGGCTAGGGTTTGTCAGAAATAATTTCTGCAGAGTTTCAGTAGGAATTTAGACGTACCTTGACCTTTGTGCGTAGCTAAGTATTTATAATGGTCTCGGAGATTTGGGTTTCAGATGAATAATTCCATAGATGGAAGGGAATTATTCCTCCCCTATTTGGAATTGATTTGATTAATTAGGGATTTGATTTATTAGGGTAAATCAAATCCCTAATCGTGGTAGGTATCAGATCAAATCCTAATTTAATTAGGTAACTCATCATTTAATTGGGAATTGGGGTAGGAATCAAATCAATTCCCAACTTAATTAGGTAATTCTCAATTTAATTGGGTAACTCCCAATTAAATTGAGTAACTCCCAATTAGTTGAGTAATTCCCAATTAGGTCAAATAATCCCCAAATGGAAGGAATTATTTGACCTAGGGTATGATTTAATTCGGTTCCCACAAATGCCCCCCAACTTCTGCATGGCACATGGTGGCATGTAGAAGATGCTAGTGTTTGTTGGGCTGTCCAGTAATGGGCTTCCTCCTTGGATTTGGGCTCTGAATGGAGGAGGCTTTGACTTGCCAACTGGTCTTTGACTTGGGCTGTCCACCAGAATCGGGCCGAGGCAAGCCGCCTGCCATCGGAGCAGGTGGCGTTTGGGTCTGCTTATTTGTGGTTGATTGAAATTGCTTCAATTCCTTCTTCTTTTTGTGCCACGAACTAGGAACAGTATGAGTCAAGGCGATCATGTGTGGAGCACGGACATGTTGGAAGTCAGCGGCAAACGGGTAGGGGAGGTTGGCGATGGTCCGCTCATTCCTCTCACCTACTGTGATGGTAAGTTGCATCCCTTTGATTTGCTACAGTTGCCATGGAATTCTTTGCTGTGTGTTTGACTGACTTTTGTCTCATGCTTGTAGAAAATGACATCCACAAGAAGCTCGATCTCGGCTCGGACACGACCAATGTTCATCAAGCTTTGAACATCCTTGCTAGGTTCTGTGGATTGCGCTGGTTGTTGAGTGAACATTGGAAGGAGGCTGGTGGCCTGCCCCTAGCCGAAGATGTTGAAAGATGGGAGCTGCATGGCTTGGACCTAGATGATCTGCTAGTTGAGCGGGAGAAGTCCTCGACCAAGCTTCCTCATTCTTCCACGAGCAAGTCTTCCGTAAGGGGGTCTCGTCTGTTGAGAATGTCCCTATGGGAGTTGCTTCTTCATCTGCTAGGATCAAGCGCCTCGTCAGTGCGAACAGTAAGAAGATCAATGGCATGCAGGAGATTCGGGATATACTGCTCGGTATCCGCTTGAACCGCCTAAAACCCATGATCTACCCTGTGAGGAGGCTGTTGAGAAGCAAGGTTTGAGTTGCTTGTGCCGATCACAGGGATCAAACGAGAGAAGCGTACATCTCTAGCAATCACGACTCGTCTGCAAAGCCCTGAACAGTCAAGTGCGGAGTGACTTAATGTTGCAAATTACGCCAAGAGAGCTAAAGAGTCGTCTGCTCAAGCAAAGAGTCCTTAAGTTGCATGAACTGCCGATCCAGAAGTTGGTGATAGCTCAGCTGGTCAAGTTCGACACTCATGTTGAAGCCATAGAGGCATCCAAACATGAGATTGTTGCTAATGTGTACAAGCTGGGATACTTGGATTGCAGGAATAGTGATTTTCCTTGTTGCCCTCTCGAACATGAAGACGGTAAGCAGCTCTATCCTAACTTGCCCCTTGCTCAAAGTGAGCAGAGCAATGTTGTGGGTGTAGAAGCAGTTGAAGAGCAGATAACAGATGAAGCTGCAATGGAGGAAGACAACTCCTAAGGTGGCGTAGCTGATAAGGCTAGGCCAGATGCGAAGGAGCAGGCAGGTGAGGCTGTTGAGTAGATGGTGCTTGTTGGCCGCTTTGTTATGGAATTTTCAGTTGTCTTTCAAACTTCAATTCTCATTGTATCTTGTAAGTGTATATCCGGAGATACAGCACTTGAAAGAAACTCCATTAAGTTTGTACTCGTGAAGTAGCTTGCCTACAATGGAGGTAAGGCTCGTCGCCTGTGTGCTTATGTCGGGGACGTGACGCTTGAAAAGACTCCATGAAGTTTGTACTCGAGGAGTAGTTTGTCTTCAGTGGAGGTGAGGCTTGTCGCCTGCGAGCATATGTCGAGGACATAATACTCGAAAAGACTCCATTGAGTTCGTGCTTCGTGGAGCAGCTTGTCCGCAATGGAAAGAGGCTTGTCGCTGCGAGCGTATGTCGGGACAAAATGCTCGAAAAAGACTCCATTGAATTCGTGCTTCATGGAGCAGCTTGTCTGCAATGGAGATGAAGCTTGTCGCCTGCGAGCATATGTCGGGACATAATGCTCGAAAAAAACTCCATTGAGTTAGTGCTTCGTGGAGTAGCTTGTCTACAATAGCGATGAGGCTTGTGGCCTGTGAGCATATGTCGGGGACACAATGCTAGAAAAAGACTCCATTGAGTTCGTGCTTCGTGGAGCAGCTTGTCGCAATGGAGATGAGGCTTGTCGCTGAGCGTATGTTAGGGACACAATGCTCAAAAAGGACTCCATTGAGTTTGCGCCGTGAAGCAACTGCAATGGAGATGAGGCTTATCGCTGCGAGCGTATGTCAAGGACACAACGCGTTCGAAAAAGACTCTATTGAGTTTGTGCCGTGGAGCAGCTTGTCTGCAATGGAGATGGGGCTTGCTGCAGGCATGTGTATGTTCGTAAGACATAATGCTCAAAAAAGTACTTCATTGAAAAGCTTGCTCTTATATTAATGTTGGTGTGAATACATCGCTTTATTGAATAAAGGAAATTAACAATAAAGGTAATATCAAAAGTAGTTCGTCTTTAATGGAAGTACAGGAGGCTCGTTGCTGCTAGGAGTCAAGTGTGCGAAGAGTATCAAGGTGTAACTTCCTCGCCCGGTCGGTTGACCACGTAGGGCCTTCTCGGTTTGGCTTCATCTTCTTTGATCCTTGCCTTGGTGCCGTGATGAAAGTTTTTCTAAGCACAAGGTCTCCAGTGGCTAAACTCGATCTTGGCCTTCTTATTATAGTAGGACGTCAACTGCTGCTGGTAGGCGAACTCGAACAATGGCCTTTTCTCGTTCTTCTTCTAGCAGATCAAGGTTGACTTTCATCCGCTTGCAGCTTTGGTTTAGACCGCCCACCTCAATGCTCATGGAAGGGACTGTGATGTGTGGGGGAATGATTGCTTCGTCCCATAGGCCAGGGAAAATGGTGTCTCTCCGGTCAATCTCCTTTTGGTCGTGCGATAAGCCCATAGGACTCCTGGCAGCTCGTCGACCCATTTTCCTTCTGCGCCTTCCAGTCTTTTCTTTAGGCAGATCCAGCACTATCTTGTTGGTTGCCTCTACTTGGCCATTGCCTTGCGGGTATCGGGGTGTTGACAGTGCTGTTTGATGTCATACTTTGCGAAGAATGCGGTGATCTGCTTGCCCACGAATTGTGTACCATTGTCGGTGACTATCGATTGCGGGCAACAATCTGCAAATAATGTTCTTCCAAATGAACCGTTCAACATCGGCCTCCTTGGTAGAGGATAAAGCCTCGGCCTCGATCCATTTGGTGAAGTAATCAGTAGCAACGATCACCATCTCTTTATTGGCAGGTGCCGTCGGCATAGGTCTCACCAAGTTAATGGCCCACTGTATGAATGGCCATAGACTGCTGCGGATGGTATTCCTCGGTGGGCAGGCCAGGACCGGCTTGTAGCGTTGGCATCGATCACATCTTCGAGCATACTCCGTGGAGTCTTAACGCATGGTAGGCCAGAA
This sequence comes from Prunus mume, assembly GCF_029339155.1. NCBI lineage: Eukaryota > Viridiplantae > Streptophyta > Magnoliopsida > Rosales > Rosaceae > Prunus > Prunus mume. Next base: position 12,534,903 of record NC_142702.1, read on the forward strand.
ATAGCCGATGCCGAGAGCCTTCGAGAAAGCGATTTGCCCCCAGTGTGATTTCCACATTCGCCGTCCCCGTATCTTGCAGAGAACCTCGAGCGTTTGTGGGTACTTGATGCAAGTGAGATAAGGCCCAGAGTATGATCTGTGAATAAGCATGTCGCCTTTCATGTAGTATCTTGTAGCCTTCTGCTTGATTTTTCTGGCCTCGGACTTGTCATCGGGCAGGTTTTCATTCACTAGGTAGTCAATGATGGGGTCTTACCAGCTAGGATCCTCATCGATTTGCATCAGGTCCGGCTGTTCTGCCTCTTCTATGCTAGGCTGGTGAAGGTGCTCGACCGGGATGCAGCGTCTGAATCGGGTATCCAGCGCCGATCCTAAGCTTGCTAGTGTATTGCGTGCGCGTTCTCTGCTGGGGAACTTGCTGGATGGTGAAGGTGGGAAACGCCTTCAACAACTCTTGGACTTTGTCAAGGTACAAGATCATCCTTGAGTGCTTTGCCATGTATTCTCTTGAGGCTTGACTTGTGATCAGCTGGGAATCTGAGTAGATGGCCAGCTTTTTGATTGATAGCTTCTTTGCCAAGCACAAGCTAGCGAGCAATGCCTCGTACTCTGCCTCGTTGTTTGAAGCCGGGAAGCTAAGCATGATAGCTTGCTCTAGCAGGGTTCCATCTGGGTGATGATGATGACACCTGCTCCAGCTCCTTTCGGGTTCGACGCTCCATCTACGCAAGAACGCCATATGTCTCTAGATTGGTCAGTTCAAGTGGAGGTCTTATCCGCTCGAACTTTCCTTCTTTTTGCGACCACTTCTCTTATTCAAATTGATGGTGTGAATTCTGCAACAAAGTCTACTAAGGCTTGAGCTTTTATTGCAGTCTTAGGCCGGTAGAGGGGTCGTATTGACTTAGTTCTATAGCCCACTTCATGAGTCGCTGAGAAGCATCAGGGCTGTGGAGGATTGATCTCAAAGGAAAGTCGGTCATGACGATGACTCGGTGAGCTTGGTAATAAGGTCACAGCTTTCTCGCAGAAACCACAAGGGCCAAAATGAGCTTATCCAATTTTGGGTAGCGAGTCTCTACATCGAGGAGAGCTTTTGACGTGTAGAATATCGGATGTTGGGCCCCAAGTTCTTCTCGGATGAGAGCTGAGCTGACGGCCGAGTTGGACACTGTCAGGTACACGAACAAGTCCTCACTAGGAACTGGCTTTGAGAGTAGGGAAGGTGAAGTAAGGTAGATCTTTAGATTCTGGAAAGCTACTTCGCACTCTTCGTCCCATTTGTCTTTTTGTCATTTCTTCAAAGCTTTGAAGAATGGTCTGCACTTGTCGGTAGATTTTGAGAGGAATCTGTTGAGGGCCGCTGCTCTGCCCGTCAGGCTTTGTATTTCCTTCACTGTGGAAGGCGACTTCATCTCGAGAATGGCTTTGATTTGGCGCGGGTATGCCTCGATACCTTGTTGCGTCACTAAGGGGCTGTTCGGTAGGATATTTAGAGGCCCGTTTTTGTTTTTTGAGCCCAAATACGGATAAAAAATGTGTTCGGTGGGCTATTGACAAAAACATGGAAAAGGTTTTGAGAGAATGAATTCACGCCTAAAGCGTAAAAATTGAAAACGACAAAATGACGTTCTCTCCGTTCTCAACTCTAAATTAGAGAACGCAGAATTCTATTTGGGAAAACGGAGAAAACAAAGAGGACCTCGAGCACGCTTCGTCCCTTCATCTTTGTCTCTTCACCGCTTCGTCTTCATCTTCGTCTTCGTCCCCTCATCTTCGCTTCGTCTTCGTCCCCTCATCTTCGTCTTCGTCTTCGTCCCCTCATCTTCGTCTTCGTCGTCATCTCGTGATCTTCGTCTTCATCGTCATCCCCTGATCTTTGTCTTCATCCCTTCGTCCAAGTCTAAAACAGAAACACGCCCTTCATCTACGAGAAACAGAGAAATTCCTTGCTTCCCACTCTTGCAATCTTCCTACACACTCTCTTGGAAGATCTTGGTAAGAAAAATTTATATAAAATATTTCGTTTTAGATTTGGGTATTTTTGTATGGTGTATCTGAACTGAAATTTTTCTTCTCAGATTTCGTTTCACACTCACTTGGAAGATCTTGCTGCTCAGTCTTCTGGAAGATTTTGGTACGAAATTACTCTTTTTCTGCTATTTATGTTTAGATTTGGGTATGAAGACTATGATGTTATTTGTGTTTAGATTTGGGGTTTTCTTTATGCTAACTTTAATTTAAATTTTGTTTATGTCAATGATTGAATTTTTTCCCTGTTTTTTGTAATTGATCTTAACTAGGATTGAATTTTTTTTCCCTGTTTTCTACGATCTTGACTAAGATTGAATGTTTTCCCTGTTTTCTGCCTTTGGTTAAGTCAAAGGAGTTGGATCTATTTTCTGGTTTTAATTTCTTTTTATAACTCTGGTTTCAGTCAAACATTTGGCTTTGTCATAGTAGGATGAAACTCTTGAAATAGGAGCTGATGTTAGATGTAATTGATAGATTGATTGTTGGCTTTATATGTTTTCTGGTTTTAGACGAAACAGTGCTTAGTGCATTTGAGAATAAATCTGGACTAGTTTAGGAAGGCTATTCGGTAGTTTCTAGTTGTGCATTACATGATTGAAGGTTGTCATAATTTTCTTTCTTTAAAAGGATATGGCGTCCAAGAATGTTGACGGTCAAGAAAAAATGTCATGGCCTCCAAGACATGAGACAATATTCATACATATATTGCATGAACATGTGAAGAAGGGTGACTTGCAGACATCAACTTTTAAAATGAAAGTTTGGGCAGAAATAAGTGATGAGTTGTATGCACAATGTGGACAAAAATGTACTATTCCACAACTTAAATCTAAGTTTAATAGGCTGCGAATAGTACATCGTGACTTCTCAGATTTGATTGAGCATACGGGATTTGGGTGGGATCCTGTTGCAAACACAGTGACTGCCTCAGAGGATGTTTGGGCAAGTTACTTGAAGGTATTATAATAATATCATATAGAAGTCTTTGTATTATTATTTTTAACTGACTCTGATACATAAGAATTGGTTGTGACATTTGATATAATATAATTTTCATGGTTTGTAGAGTAAGCCAAAAGCGAAGCAATTTCGCACGCAAGGCTTAGAGCACTATCAAATTTTAGGGGAGATATTCAACACTACTACTGCAACCGGGCAATTGCATTATGCCTCTAGTCAACTTCCTCCTAACTCCGATGATGAACGTGAGTTAGAAAACAACTTCCTTAACACCGGAGTTCACATCGATGTTGACTTGGATGATGATGGTGACAACCCTTAGCTTGTGAGTGGTAAAGGAAAAAGAAAGTGTGCAACTACTGCTCCACCTGAGCGTCGTCCAAAGAAATGGGATAAAATGGAATCTTATTTGGATGTTTGCAGTGAAGTTATGAGTCAAAAATTACAGCGAGAAAAGGAAAAGAGTCTTGAGGCATCTAGCACCTCTAAGGAGATGTATTCGATTGAAGAATGCATAGGCATTGTTGAGACAATGGAAGACGTTGATAATGATACATTCAACAAGATGCTAGAAAAGATAGTGCTTATTGAATGGAGGAAAATCTTTGTTACAATGCCAGCAGCAAGGAGGAGAGCTTGGTTGGCTAGTCTTTAGGATTACTACTTATGTTTGTTGTTGAGAGGATATTTATGAATTGTTCTTGTTATTATGTTTGATGTTTGTGACTTTAATTTGTATGCATATTCACAGATTTTTGTGAATTTAATTTGTATGCATATTTTCATATTTTTGTGAATTTAATTTATATGCATATTTGAAGGTACTAGACATGTCTACAAGGAATGAAGACAATCACTCTGATAGTGATTCAGATCTTGAAGAAATGGCGCATCATATGATAATTTGTATGCATATTTATGAATATTGGCAATCATATGTAGATAGAACTCCATGTCATAACTCTGTTTTATCTGGGCATGAATATGTTCAAGAGTTGTTGAATGGGCATCCAGATAGGATTTATGACTCGTTTCGTATGGACAAACATGTATTCCAAAGGTTGTGTTACACACTTGAGAGTTTAAATTTGCTACAGAATGATAGAAATGTGAGTACTCAAGAGGCAGTGGCAATTTTCTTATTTATAGTGTCTCATAGTATTCGCATGCGAGTGGCTGCTGAGCGTTTCCAACGATCTAAAGACACTATTCATAGACAATTTAAGCGTGTTGTGGGAGCTTTATGTGCGTTAGCACGACGCATTATAAGACCACAAAGTCGAGGGAAACACCTTCTCAAATTTTGACTAACCCAAAGTATTATCCTTATTTTGAGGTAAGAAATTGATTGTTTTATTTATTTTATTACTATAATTATATATTTTAAATGGTATTTAATTTTGTTTCTAAATATATGAATTTATCGCAGAAGTGTATTGGTGCAATTGATGGAACTCATGTTGCTGCTTGGGCACCAGCTCAAAAGCAAACCTCATATCGTGGTAGGAAGATCCTTATTACTCAAAATGTCATGTGCGCTTGCTCTTTTGACATGATGTTCACTTTTGTTTATACGGGTTGGGAAGGGACTGCAAATGACTCTAGGGTGTTCATAGATGCAGTGATGAGGCCAGAAAATGAGTTTCCTTTTCCAGATGAAGGTATAAACATAAGATTACAATTAATTATTATGTACATTATTTGTGTCATGCAAGTAATAAATTAAAATTACAGGGTATTACTATGTTGTGGATGTTGGATATTCAAACGTGCCTGGATTCTTGGCACCCTACCGAGGTGAGAGATATCATTTGCGTGATTATAGAGGACCTCGACGAGCACCAAGGGGTCCTATGGAGTTGTTCAACTATAGGCATTCCTCATTACGTAATGTAATTGAGCGGTGTTTTGGTGTTTTGAAAGCTCGTTTTCCAATTTTGAAATTGATGCCTAATTATCCTCCGAGAAGGCAACGACGAATTCCTATTGCATGTTGTGTGTTACATAATTTTATAAGAAAAGAAGCTCGTCGTGATAGGATGTTTGAAGAGTTTCAAGTTGAAGACATGATCATTGATTCAGAAAATACAACAACACCGAATATAGATATGTCTGCAGGAAATATTGCACAAATGGGTGACATTAGAGACAAGATCGCAGCGGATTTGTGGCGGGATTTTATTTAGTGCTCATGACAACATGATTTTAAATTTTATATTGCATATATTTTAGATATTTGTGAGACTATGAGAGATTTGATCTATGATTTAAGATTATATCTTGGAGGACATGAGACCATTTTGGGTTAGCTAATGCAGGTATTGGATAATGATAATTAATTTGACCATTGCACAATTTTAAAGAATGTTTATGGCTTATTAATAAGCCTGATAAGATATGTGCTACACAAAATATTTGATTTATGATGTTGAAACTAATTATTACAATACTGTTACCGAATGCATATTCACAGTTTTTGTCATTTTCATATGTTTGTACCGGACACATTTTCACTGTTTTCGTTCTCGGAAAATGTTTTCCAGATTAGCGTACAGACGCATTCTCGAATCTTGAAAATGCAAATTCGTTTTCTCATTTTCATTTTCTGAAAATATTCTCCGAAAACATTCTCCAAAACGTTACCGAACGGACCCTAAGTACCCCAGAACCGGACCATACACAAGGTGCATTTACTTGGATTTAGCTTCATGCGATATTGCGAAGCGGGTTGAACGCCTTGGTGAGGTTTTTGAGGTGGTCTGCCTACTTGGGGCTTTAACCAAAGCATATTGTCCACATACACCTCCATGGTTCTGCCGATCTGCTCCTTGAAAATTTTATTCACGAGCCTTTGGTAGGTTGCTCTGGCGTTCTTCAGCCCAAAGGGCATGACCTTGTAGCAGAGGTCCCTCTTTCGATGATGAAAAAGGTCTTCGACTTGTCATCATCGTACATCATAATTTGATTATAGCCAGAGTAAGCATCCATGAAGTTGAGCAGCTGGTTGCCGGAAGTTGAATCCATGAGCTGGTCAATTCTTGGCAATGGGAAGTTGTCTTTAGGGCATGCTTTGTTAAGGTCGGTGTAATCGACGCATACTCTCTATTTTCCCTTTTCTTGTTTCGCCACCAGAACAAGGTTGGCCAGCCATTCCGAGTAGGAGATCTCTTCAATGAAACCGGCAGCTAGGAGCTTGTCGATCTCGGCTTCAATGATCGCGACCCACTCGGGAGCAAAGTTGCGTCTCTTTTGCACCACGGGCTTGCTAGCGGGTTGACATGAAGCCAGTGGCAGATGATGTTTGGGTTGATGTCGGGCATGTCAGATGGTGACCACGCGAACATGTCTTTGTTGTTCTAGAGGAAGATGGTCAGCTCCATCTTCTCGTTTGGGCTTAGGCGTGAGCCGATCTGCGCTTTCTTGTGCCTGGTGAAGATCGAGGGTACTAACTCAACGTCTTCTTCAGGCTTCCAACCTTCTTCAAGGAGCCTTCCGGGTGGATTCCCTCATCTCGATCCTTATTGTTTGAATTCGGCGCGAGCCGATCTGCGCTCTTTATCCGGTGATCGAGGATCGGGGTACTAACTCAACGTCTTCCTCAGGCTTACAACCTTCTTCAAGGTAGCCTTCCGGGCGGATTTCCTCATCTCGATCCTTCTTGTTTGGATTCGCGCGAGCCAATCTGCTCCTCTTTGTCCGGTGGCCGAGATCATGGGGTACTAACTCAACGTCATTCTCGGGCTTCTAACCCTTTCGTGGAGTCTTCGGCGGATTCCCTCACCTTGATCCTGGTTCCTTAACTGCTATTGTGGGGCAGCAACTTCCTTCCCTTTCGGGTTTGCTTATCCGCTAAGAGCGCTTCGCCTCATTGGCGGCTTACATTCTTGGTGTGAACTGCGGTGCTTGCTCTTCTTGAGCCCTTGGCCGTGCATCTCCTTGCCATGGCTTGGTCACGATTGATCTGCCCGATCCCGCCCGAGGATGGGATAACGGATCTTCGATGTAGAGCGATGTGATGGCCTCAATCTTGCTGATTCACGGTCCGCCCAAGATTCGGTTGTAAAAACCTCGTTGATGACCATGAAAGTTTGCGAGCGGACCATCAGGGGGTAAGTGGACATCCAGGTCGATCGTTCCAACAGTGATTGATGTGGCCCCATTGAAGCCGGTGAGCGATCTAGCAAGTTTGCTAATCTTGGGCTCGAACCCCATCTATTGGATAACAGATAGTTGCAGGATGTTGGCTGCGCTGCCTTCATCTACATGAACTCGCTCGATCACAGCTTGTTCAATTTGAATGTAGATGACTTGGGCGTCATTATGTGGCAGGTCAAGCCCGATCAAGTCCTTCTTCTGGAAACCAATGATGGGTGAATCCACAATAGCTAGTACTCCCGTTGTGACTTGGGAGACATAAGTTGCCTGAGCGATCTTTCTCTTGCGCTCCTTGGTGGTCAGCCCGGACTCTTGGGAGTCGGCTAGAATGGTGTTGATTCGAATGACCTTTTGGGGAGGTTCCTTGGCAGCCGCATCACGATCCTCGATCTGCTAGATAACCTTCTTTGCAACGAACTCTGTACAATGGCCCTCTCTGACCAGCTCCTCAAGGTGCCATTTCCAAGCGTTGTAGTTGTTGGTGCAATGACCTTGCTCCCATGGAATGCGCAGAATTTACTGGTGTCCCTTTTAGAGGGTCTCCCTTCATGGGTGGTGGTCTCCTCACCCACGGCTTGTCCTTCACCCGAGCTAGGATCTGGTGGATTGGGATAGCGAACTCAGTGAAGGTCCCTGTTTCTGAGCTTCCCTCTTGGGGCCGCGATCTGCGCTTATCTCGGGCTTTTTGCTCGAACTTATTACTCTTTTGGTTTGCCTGCTTCGTCAGGTGGTCAACTTGCTTGCTAGCTTTCTTTCTGGTGATACGATCATCGTCCCAACTCTGCCGTCATGAACACTTCTGCCAAGGTTTGACTTGGAGTTATGGCCAACTCCCGATATAGCTCGTGCTCGGTTGGCAAGCCCTTCTTGAAAGCTAAGGATGCAACTTGGTCGTTGCATTCTATGATGTTAGCCTTCTCCGCCTTAAACCGTCTCAGGTAGTCTCGTAGAGACTTGTCCGCTTCTTGCGCAGTTGAGCAGTGGTCCGCATACTTTCTGACCGTCTTGTAGGAGGTGTACTTCTTTGTGAAAATGATGGCGAACTCCTTGAAGTTGCTTATTGACGCGGACGGTAGAGTGTGAAACCAATCTTGAGTTGCTCCTCGCAGAGTCATCGCGAACACTTTGCACATCAGGCGCATCCGCCTTATACAGATCATGGCGCTCTTGAAGTGCCTCAAATGGCTCTCGTGGTCGAGTCCCCTTGAATGGAGTGATGGATGGCGTTGTAAACCGCCAGGGCGGCTCGCTTCCACCTCGTCGGTAAAAGGCGAGCAGTCAACTCGATCAATTTCCTTGCACAGGGCCTCCTCCGTGCTTCCTTTGAGTCGGAGACCTCGGAGTTGGTCATTTACTAGCTTCTCGACATCCTCTGCTCGCAGGTTAGAGTCTCAGCCGACGCCTTTGTTGCTTCAAGCGTGATGGCTAACTTTTTCCTCGGTTCCCAAGGGTCGATTCCCTTGGGTGGCGTGAGAAATAACTAACGCACAAATTAAACCCTATAATTTATGCAATCGTAGTACGAGTAAGTAGGGATCGTTCTATTCCGGGGATTAGGAGGGATGCTAATCAACACAAATTAGACTTATTAAATTGGAAACTAAGTTAAGGGAACAATGATTGGGGGGAAATTGGATGATTTAGAATAAAGTAAAACTGACAGCAGCAAACAACTAAGTTGTGAATGAAATATGGATTAAGGGATAGCTAGAGGATTCTTCTCCACACATGGAACATATGCACACAAATCGATCTCCAGTTACTCTTTCTATAAAGTATGAATGACAAAGCCCCAAATTAATTGTGAATGCACTAATTAACTCTCAGATTTTCCTAAGTTCATTGAATTGGACTCAGCGACGCAATCAAACTATCCTTATCAAGTTCCCTATATGAACAACATGATAGAGATACATATCAAAGATCATTAAGTTCTATGAAAATCATAAGCCTTGACAAGGAAATTGTAACTATGAAAAGCATGATCCTGCCAAGAATTTACTTAACGCAATCATGACTAGTGACTTTTACTACTTATGAATATAAGTTTATAACGATTAGGTGAAATTCCCTTATATTCTAGCATCAAATCCCTACATACAAACTAAGTATGCATCCTTAATAAACATGCAAGAATAAGTTCTCAATAAAACAGAAAAGTAAATCACATTCATACTTTATGAAACCATAACTGGAAGTAATCAATTCATGTAAAACATATGTCCATGGCTTCGAATTCACCTCTAACTAAGAAGAAATTCAGTTACACATGTTCATAATAATTGAAAAGCAATCTAGAATAAACATTTGAACTAATCAAGGAAAGAACTCTGAAAAACCCAATGGATGCAGCAGGTTTCGGCACCAAATTCTTCTTCTCCCTTTCTCCTTTCTTGCTACGGCACCAAAAGAACTCCCTTCTCCTGCGGCAACCCCTCCTTTATATATGTGGTAGATCTAGGGTAAAAGGGCCCAGCAGAAACCCACGAAATTAGGGTTTTATTTGGCAGATTTCTTTAGGAATTATAGGGCCCAATAGAAACCCACGAAATTAGGGTTTTTAGGTTTCCTAATATGAAATTAATCCCCCCCTTTTCCAGCTGGAATTTAGGTCGAATAGGATTAGGATAAGGTAAAATAAAATAAAATCAGTTAGGGTTTTTTACTTCCCAGAAGCTAATTCTTGAATTAATTTCCCCATCTTTTTAGCACATTCCTGGCCTATTCGAACTTAAAAAACGTCCATCCATCTTGGCCCATGCATATGCTATCTATTCCAAGTCCAAAACTGCTCTAAAATGCTCCAAAATGCCCTTTCTTGCCAATCTTGCCATCTGGACCTACAATAGTACGAAAATAAGTTAAATCACTCTAATAAATGGGAATTAACTAAGTAAATGCAAAGAAATAAGATAGCAAAGTCGCATAAATATGCTCCTATCAAATTCCCCCACACTTAGCTTCTGCTAGTCCCTAGCAGAACAAAGAAAACAAAACAAAACCTAAACCTTCCAACAATTGCCTCAGGGATTTCCAATGAAACATGACATGTTAAAAATCACTACTCACACAGATTTGAGCTATCCTTACCCTCGAGCTCATACTTAATCACAGTAAACACTCACTAGCTCACATTTAATCAATTAAAACAACATTTGAAAGTGGTAACATGCCTTAGAGAATTCACTCAATTCCTCACCCGATATACTCTCTATTTTCACATAGATTTTCTGACTACACTCCCTATACTAAGTATATGTGAGAAGATTGATGTAAATGTGTTGACTAGCACTCACATATGTTATAACAAAGAAAGCACTTTCTGGAATTATTAATACGAACGTGTATATGATCTCATGAACAGAATGCTACTACTTAGAAGCGAGAACCAGGGATTCCATAAGCTCATACCAATTTCAAACTCCACATATTGAAACACATAACAATCAAGATAGAAGTCTAAGGGTTGCATTGGGGCTAAGGTATTGGCTAACAAAGAAAGGTTGAGGATAAACAAAGGTTCTTAAAGTAATAGTAAACAGAGCAATGAAATCAACACTTGGAATTCAACTTGTGATTGCAGCACCCAATTTTTAGCACAAATGGGAGATTTATACAACTTTAGGGTCAGATTCACATATCCCTTCTTCTTCTTTTTTCTCTCTTGTTTTTGTTTTTGTTTTTGTTTTTTTTTTGAACAACACTAATCCAAAGGAACAAATCCTTCCCCCACACTTGTTTTTTTTTTTTTTTTTTTCTGCAAATCGTAAATCAAAAGGAATTCCCAACAAGTCATGCTTGAATATTCTTTAAGAACAAGGGTATGGATATTCTTATACTAGGCTTGGTAGGGATAATGCAAGCTAACAAAGAAAATAAGCTAAATAAGGCTTCAAAAGGGTTAAACCTACAAGCATATGCAAGGGATAAGGCTTTTTGGCTCTGATGGTAATTAAACAACTTCATCTTGTTATTTGTTACGCAATCAATTTGATGCTTTGAATGGAACGGGCATGAGTTCTAGTATTTGGAACTAAAGAGATGAAAAAGCATTCTAAGTAGCAACCAAGCAAAGAAATAATGAGATCATGCAACGACTTTAGAAAACAAGAATATCAAGATTAATAACTCTCCAAACAAAGAACAGGCTCAAGTCTCTCAGGGTTGTAGCGTTAGTTTGAGTTCCTTCCTTCCAGCATGTTACAAAAACAATGATCTTTTTTTTTTTTTTGGTGTGTGATTACATGTGAATTCGTAATTGACAACTATAACTAAGTATTAACCAAAGAGCATATCAGACTTCCACCCATGTTTGTAACTTTCTTTAAAAGTCATGCAATTAAAAACCAAATCCTCATCATTGTGTTGGAAGGTATCCTAAGACACAAACAAACAACAAAAACGACTTTTGACTCTTTTGGTTTTTTTTTAATTTTAAATAAAGCACGAAAACACTTTTTAAAACAGTGAATAACAACATTAGTAGTGATAGGTGGTGAATTTTGAAAATAAATCACGAAAAGCACTCTGTTTACCCCCCCACACTTAAACTAAACATTGTCCTCAATGTTTCAAAAGGAAAACTTTAAACAAGAAAGCAATGAGAGACAACTAGCAAACAAGACAATCATAGCAAAGTAAAAATAATAAAGAGAAGAGTAAAAGAGAGCAAATCTGGTTGTAGAGCCCAGAGATTCCGTTGTCTTTCTATTTGAACACATGGGTTGCCTCCCAAGAAGCACTTGCTTTAACGTCTTCCAGCCGGACGGTACCTCCCTTTAAGCTTCACTAGGGCCAATGGCATGGAGGGGTACATCCTCCACTACATGCTCCTCAAAAGACTCATAGTATGGCTTCAAACGGTGTCCATTCACTTTGAATTCATGTCCCGTCTTAAAACTTTGAATTTGGACTGCACCATAGGGAAAAACATTAGTAACAACAAAAGGACCAATCCATTTAGAACGCAACTTACCCGGAAACAAACGAAGGCGAGAGTTGAAAAGTAACACTTTCTGCCCCACAGAAAACGTTTTACTACGAATCATCTTGTCATGGACAGCCTTTGTTTTCTCCTTGTAAATATGAGCGTTCTCATAAGCTTCAGTCCGAATTTCCTCAAGCTCATTCAATTGCAATTTCCTATGAAGTCCAGCGGCATCAATGTTCATGTTGAAAGTCTTGACTGCCCAATGTGCACGATGCTCCAACTCAACTGGAAGATGGCATGGTTTCCCATAAATGAGCCGAAAAGGAGACATTCCAATTGGTGTTTTGTAGGCAGTACGATATGCCCACAATGCATCATTCAAACGCAAGCTCCAATCCTTTCGAGTTGGTCCAACTGTCTTTTCCAAGATCTGCTTGATTTCCCGGTTGGAAACTTCGGCTTGTCCACTTGTTTGGGGATGATAAGGTGTTGAAACCTTATGCGTGACATTATACTTCTTAAGTAGTGCCTCTATGGTCCGATTACAAAAGTGAGAGCCCCCATCACTTATAAGTACTCGTGGCATTCCAAATCTTGCAAATATGTTAGTTTTATTAAAATCTGCAACCACTTTGGAATCATTGGTATGGGTGGCTTTTGCTTCCACCCATTTTGAAACATAATCCACAGCAAGTAAGATATAATTAAAACCATGTGAAGAAGGAAAAGGGCCCATGAAATCAATACCCCAAACATCAAAAATCTCAACAGAAAAGATAGGGGTTTGCGGCATTTGATCTTTTGCACCTATATTGCCCGTTCTTTGACAACGATCACAAGTCATACAAAAAATTCTAGCATCCTTAAAGATAGTAGGCCAATAAAATCCACATTCTAAAACCTTAAGTGCTGTGCGTTGTGTACCAAAGTGACCCCCACATGCATAAGTGTGACAGAAGGTTAAGATTAAATTAAACTCAGAATCATGCACACATCTACGAATAATTTGATCAGGGCAATATTTCCACAAATAAGGGTCATCCTACACATAAAACCGTGCAATTTTTTTAAGTTTATCGCGTTGGTGCCTAGTTATGGTGCTTGGAACTTGTTTAGACACAATATAATTCACAATATCAGCATACCATGGCTCACTTACCTCAATGGTCAGCACTTGTTCATCTGGGAATGCCTCTGGAATAGGTAGAAGGTCTTCTTCATGTACCAAACGGCTCAAGTGGTCAGCCACTACATTTTCACATCCTCTTTTGTCCCTAATTTCCACGTCAAACTCCTGAAGAAGAAGCATCCAGTGAATAAGCCTTGGTTTGGCTTCTTTCTTTGTGAGTAAGTACTTCAAAGCTGCATGGTCAGAGTAAATTATAACTTTAGTACAAAGTAAATAAGAACGAAACTTATCTAAAGCAAACACAACAGCAAGAAGTTCTTTTTCAGTGGTGGAGTAATTCAATTGAGCATAATTCAAGGTTCGGGATGCATAGTAGATGACGTGTGGCTTCTTGTCCTTCCGTTGTCCCAAAACAGCCCCTAAAGCATAATCTGATGCATCACACATAAGCTCGAACGGAAGGCTCCAATCTGGTGGAACAATGATAGGTGCTGAAGTTAACAATTCTTTGAGGTGATTGAACGCCTTCTCACATTCGTCATCGAACACAAACGGCACATCCTTTTGTAGAAGTCGGCACAAGGGTGTTGAAATCTTCGAGAAATCTTTGATAAAACGTCTATAGAATCCTGCATGTCCAAGGAAAGAACGAACCTCTCTCACCGAAGTGGGAGAGGGTAAGTGGCGTACAAGACCTATTTTTGACTTATCAACTTCAATTCCCTTTTCTGAAACTATATGTCCTAAAACTATGCCTTGTTTTACCATGAAGTGACATTTTTCCCAATTTAAAACAAGGTTGGTTTTAATGCAACGTTTTAATATCAATGTGAGATTAGTTAAACAGCCATCAAAAGAGTCACCAAAGACACTAAAATCATCCATGAAAACCTCAATAATCTTCTCAACGAAATCGGAAAAGATACTTACCATGCATCTTTGAAAGGTGGCTGGTGCATTACATAAACCAAATGGCATCCGTCGATAAGCAAAAGTACCAAACGGACAAGTAAAAGTAGTCTTTTCTTGGTCATCTGGGGCTATAACAATCTGATTATATCCCGAATAGCCATCAAGAAAGCAATAAAAAGAATGACCGGCTAACCTTTCAAACATTTGATCAATGAACGGCAAAGGGAAGTGATCTTTCCTTGTGGTGGCGTTGAGCTTCCTATAATCAATGCAAACTCTCCAACCTGTTTGGATACGAGTGGGGACAAGTTCATTCTCTTCATTTTTTACCACAGTGACTCCTGATTTCTTTGGTACAACTTGAACCGGTGAAACCCAACGACTATCCGAAATTGGGTAAATGACCCCACAATCAAGAAGCTTAATGATATTCTTTTTCACAACTTCCATCATTGGAGGGTTGAGTCGGCGTTGAGCCTCTCGAGTTGGTTTAGCACCCTCCTCTAGAAGTATGCGATGCATGCATGTTGTAGGACTAAGTCCCTTGATGTCGGCTAAAGTCCATCCAATAGCTGTTTTGTACTCTTGCAACACCCGAACTAGTTTTTCCTCCTCCACTGCCGTGAGTGATGAAGAGATTATGACAGGCAAAGTCTCTTTATCTCCCAAGAAGACATACTTCAAATGATTCGCTAACGATTTAAGCTCGAGAGTGGGTGCCCGAATCACCGAAGGTAACAACTTGTTAGTAGAAACGGGAATTGGGATTGGGATTGGAGACTTACCAACATATTGTGGCAGTGACTCAAGGGCAGCCACCATCTCGCCAATTTCTTCATGATTAGGTTCGGCCCCATTTTTGATGAGTTCAATTCCCTGAACAATGGTGGTTTCAAGGATATCCCTATCTAGGGATTCGAGATATTCCTGCGCCAAAGAATCAAATGCATCAATAGAGAAACAGGAGTGATCATCAATAGGGTACCTTATAGCTTCAGAAATATTGAAATCAATGATATTGCCATCAAATTCCATTGTCAACGTCCCCTTGAACACATCGATCTTGGTTCGGGCTATTTTCATAAAAGGTCGTCCAAGTAAGATTGGCAATGGTGTAGAATGGGCCGAATCCTCCATCTCAAGCACATAAAAATCTGCTGGAAATATCAAGTGGTTAACCTGCACCAAAACATCTTCCAAAACTCCTTTCGGATATGCATTAGAACGATCGGCTAATTGAATTATAACGCCATCATTTTTAAGCTCTCCTAAGTTCATAGATGCATAAATAGAGTATGGCATGACATTAATGGAAGCACCTAAATCTAACATGGCATGTTCAAACTTGGTGTTACCAATAACACAAGGGATTGTGAAACTACCTGGATCTTTGCATTTAGGTGGCAGTTTTCGTTGCAAAACTGCGGAAACATTCTCACTTACCCTTACCACTTCTTTGTTTGAAATCCTCCTCCTTGTTGTACAAAGCTCTTTCAAGAATTTAGCATATCTTGGAACTTGCTTTATTGCGTCAAGAAGTGGGATATTGACTTGTACCTTCCTGAAAGTCTCTAAGATGTCTTTTTCATTCTCTTCTTTCTTAGATTGCATAAACCTGCGAGGGAAAGGCACATTTGGTGGGATAGGGTTAGAATGAGTTGAATTTGGAACAACCTTACCTGAGTTTGGTTGTGTAGGAGCTTTGGGGGACTGCAGCAAGGGTTGTTCCTCCCTTGCCGTGGCTTTGTCCACCTCCTTCTCTTTGAGCAGCAGCTTTTCGTTCTCTTTTGGGCTTTGTTTGGACATTTTGGGATTGGTTCCAATCTCTTTACCACTCCTCAAGATGATAGCTTTAGCCGTTTCAAAACCTCCTTTTGGATTGACAATGGTTGAGCTAGGTAGTTTGCCTTCTTCTCTAAACTGTCCCATGAACTCCGCCATCTGCCCAATTTGCTTCTTCACTTCGCTCATCTCTTTGGCTTGATTTTGTAAACCCTGAGTCAAAGAAGTTAGTACTTTAAGCATTTGATCATTATCCAATGGCGAACCTGAATTTGATTGGGCAGTTTTGGTTGAGGCTGTGGTGGTGCGAACGGCCTTTGATAGAGCCCTGGAGGTGGCTGTCTATATCCGCCTTGTTGTTGTTGAGGCTCCCTCCACTTCAAATTTGGATGATCTCTCCAGCCCGGATTGTAGGTGTTTGAAAATGGGTCATACCTAGGTTGATTTTGGCCTTGATAACCTACGGCATTGGCACTTTCCCATCCCCCATTCTCTATTAATTGAGGACATTGATCAGTGGGGTGTCCATGCATAGAGCACACGCTACAAGTGGCTGTACTTTGCACTTTGGATCCTTCAACAACCTGCGAAATAAGAGTAGAGAGATTAGCCATTTGAGATTGAAGTTCCGAAATAGCACTTACCTCATTAACCGGACTTGGCCGTGTATGATCTCTCCCTCCAACTCCTTCGTATTGTTGTGCATTCAAAGCTCGGTTTGCTATTAAGATCTTCGCAGCAACTGGTGTTTTGTCAACCAAAGCACCTCCCGCTGAAGCATCAAGCATTTGTCTCTCCAGTGGAAGTAGTCCTTCATAGAAATATTGAATTAAAAGCTCTTCCTTCATTTGATGTTGTGGGCAGGATGCAACTAACGTCTTAAAACGCTCATAGTACCCTGGAAAGGATTCTCTCGGGCCTTGTTGAATTCCACTAATTTTCTTCCTCAAAAGAATGACTCTTGAAGTTGGGAAGAATTTCTCTAAGAATGCTTTCTTCATACTTTCCCAAGAAGTGACGGTTCCAGGTGCTAGTTCATAGAGCCAATCTTTAGCCTTGTCCATAAGAGAGAATGGGAAGGCTTTCATCTTCAAAATATTCCCATCCACGTTAATGGGTGTCATACTTGAACATACTACTTCAAATTCCTTCAAATGCTTGTTTGGATCTTCCATGGACAGCCCATGGTATTTGGGAATGTGATGTAGCAAACTTGACTTCAATTCAAACTCATCGGTCTTACCTGCGCTGCCCTGGGTATTGAATGCAAAGAGGGACTGCAGTGTCCAATCCTGAGGCTGAAAGTTCCTTGATTGTTCGATTGTCTACAGCCATGTCTTGTTCCTCTTCCAAGTCCGTTTCAGCTTCAGATTCAGGTTCGGAACTAGAACTAGAGGGATTGAGTTCTGGCTGCTTCCTCTTCCTTCTCAAAGTTCGTTCGAAATCGTCGTCAAAGTCCAATATGTGCGCACTAATAGGGTGTGAACTTCGAGTCATAAACTAGTACCTACAAACAAAGAAAACAAAACAAAACAAAATCAGAAACACAAGAAAAACGAAAACAAAAGGAAGATTAGCAATTTTGCTAATCCCCGGCAACGGCGCCAAAATTTGGCGTGAGAAATAACTAACGCACAAATTAAACCCTATAATTTATGCAATCGTAGTACGAGTAAGTAGGGATCGTTCTATTCCGGGGATTAGGAGGGATGCTAATCAACACAAATTAGACTTATTAAATTGGAAACTAAGTTAAGGGAACAATGATTGGGGGGAAATTGGATGATTTAGAATAAAGTAAAACTGACAGCAGCAAACAACTAAGTTGTGAATGAAATATGGATTAAGGGATAGCTAGAGGATTCTTCTCCACACATGGAACATATGCACACAAATCGATCTCCAGTTACTCTTTCTATAAAGTATGAATGACAAAGCCCCAAATTAATTGTGAATGCACTAATTAACTCTCAGATTTTCCTAAGTTCATTGAATTGGACTCAGCGACGCAATCAAATTATCCTTATCAAGTTCCCTATATGAACAGCATGATAGAGATACATATCAAAGATCATTAAGTTCTATGAAAATCATAAGCCTTGACAAGGAAATTGTAACTATGAAAAGCATGATACTCCTGCCAAGAATTTACTTAACGCAATCATGACTAGTGACTTTTACTACTTATGAATATAAGTTCATAACGATTAGGTGAAATTCCCTTATATTCTAGCATCAAATCCCTGCATACAAACTAAGTATGCATCCTTAATAAACATGCAAGAATAAGTTCTCAATAAAACAGAAAAGTAAATCACATTCATACTTTATGAAACCATAACTGGAAGTAATCAATTCATGTAAAACATATGTCCATGGCTTCGAATTCACCTCTAACTAAGAAGAAATTCAGTTACACATGTTCATAATAATTGAAAAGCAATCTAGAATAAACATTTGAACTAATCAAGGGAAGAACTCAAAAACCCAATGGATGCAGCAGGTTTCGGCACCAAATTCTTCTTCTCCCTTTCTCCTTTCTTGCTACGGCACCAAAAGAACTCCCTTCTCCTGCGGCAACCCCTCCTTTATATATATGGTAGATCTAGGGTAAAAGGGCCCAGCAGAAACCCACGAAATTAGGGTTTTATTTGGCAGATTTCTTTAGGAATTATAGGGCCCAATAGAAAACCACGAAATTAGGGTTTTTAGGTTTCCTAATATGAAATTAATCCCCCCCTTTTCCAGCTGGAATTTAGGTCGAATAGGATTAGGATAAGGTAAAATAAAATAAAATCAGTTAGGGTTTTTACTTCCCAGAAGCTAATTCTTGAATTAATTTCCCCATCTTTTTAGCACATTCCTGGCCTATTCGAACTTAAAAAACGTCCATCCATCTTGGCCCATGCATATGCTATCCATTCCAAGTCCAAAACTGCTCTAAAATGCTCTAAAATGCCCTTTCTTGCCAATCTTGCCATCTGGACCTACAATAGTACGAAAATAAGTTAAATCACTCTAATAAATGGGAATTAACTAAGTAAATGCAAAGAAATAAGATAGCAAAGTCGCATAAATATGCTCCTATCATTGGGTGCCCTGCCCGTGAGGCAGATTAGGAGATTGAGCTTGCAAGGATTCCTCTGCAGCTTGTCGCCGCGTGTTGGTCCTCGAGCGGGCTGGTGGGCGTCGATAGTCATCATCTACTCGCAAGAAAGGTCGTTCAAGTCGACATCTTCGGTGCCTCGAGCGTGATTGGCTAACTTCTTCTCCAGCTCCCAAGGGTCGATCCCCTTGGTTGCCCTACCGGTGGGGCAGGAGAGAAGGTTGAGTTTTGGAGGACCCCTCCATAGCTTGTCGTCGCGTGTTGGACCTCGAACGGGCTAGTGGGTGTCCATCGTCATCCTCTGCTCCCAAGGAAGGTCGTTCAGGTCGACGTCTTCGGTGCCTCGAGCGTGATTGGCTACCTTCTTCTCCAGCTCCCAATGGTCGATCCCTTGGTTGCCCTGCCCGTGGGGCAAGAGAGAAGGTTGAGTTTGGGAAAATCCCTCAACAGCTTGTCGCCGCGACCACTCATGAACTCGAGCTCCTTGTGGACCTAAGCGAGCACGAACATTGGATTGTGGGCCTAGCCTCTTGAGCATATTGGTCCTAGGACCTAACCTCGAATGGCTCATAGTACGGCTCGCAGCTGTCTGCGTCTCATCCGCACTATCTCGCTCTCTCCCTGCCGGTTTGCCTCTGCTTGACCAGCCTGGGACCTCTCGAACTGCTCACCAAGATGCTCGTGTGCCCTCCTCTCCTAGTCACGGGGTCCAAGGTTGGGGCCTTGATTCAAGTGCTGATCTGCCTGAGTAGCTGGCCAATCAGTTGTTTTGATCATCGACCTTCATGTGGTGAGCCGATCAACAGTGAGTTAAGGTCCACATCGCGGGTCAAGTAGAGTGGTCTACATTGGGCCCAACGGCATGTGGGCCAAGGCTCCATTAGACGCGCATACAGTGCATATGTCAAGTGTGATCGCAGAGGAGAGAGAGAATGGATCTGCTCCAAGACCGGGACAACGCGAGTAGCCGTGGCTGTGCAGCTAGTCCGTAGTTAAGTGGTATGGCTGCCGTGCTCTAATGGCATGACAATGAGGCGATTCACTCCGATAATCGACGGCGATCGCAAGGCGTTGGCAGCCATGATTCCGTGCGGTTGCATTGAGATTTCCACCACGAAACCATGAGATGGGCTCGTCGTGGTGGCGTTACTCTTTGTACGTCCTTGTATCAACCATGGTTGTTTGAAAAAATGTGTGAAAGATGGATTTGGAGCACGCTTTGAATATATCTCGTGCTCTCAATGAAAGCACCAATTTGTGGCAGCAAATTTCGTCCCACTAGAATATTCGTCCTAAGATTCCTTCGTCTTCTCCACTTCTCTTTCTCCCTACAAAACAGATCAGGGTAAAGGACCACACCCGAGGGTGTTGGCCAAAGGCCCTCCGATGCCTAAGTTAGGTTGGGTATTTCAAGGAAAACCTGGTAGCCGAAGCCGTGTGTGGTGGCGAGCCTTGTGTCGAGAGAGAAAGAAAGTGGTGGCTAGGGTTTGTCGAAATAATTTCTGAGAGTTTCAAGAGGAATTTAGACGTACCTTGACCTTTGTGCGTAGCTAAGTATTTATAATGGTCTCGGAGATTAGGGTTTCAGAGGAATAATTCCATAGATGAAAGGGAATTATTCCTCCCCTATTTGGAATTGATTTGATTAATTAGGGATTTGATTAGTTGGGGTAAATCAAATCCCTAATCGTGGTAGGTATCAGATCAAATCCTAATTTAATTAGGTAACTCCTCATTTAATTGGGAATTGGGGTAGGAATCAAATCAGTTCCCAACTTAATTAGGTAATTCTCAATTTAATTGGGTAACTCCTAATTAAATTGAGTAACTCCCAATTAGGTTGAGTAATTCCCAATTAGGTCAAATAATCCCCAAATGGAAGGAATCATTTGACCTAGGGTATGATTTAATTCGGTTCCCACACTAATGCTGTAAAATAGAGAGAGAGAGAGAGAGAGAGAGAGAGAGAGAGAGAGAGAGAGTGTGTGTGTGTGTGTGTATTCCTCCATAATACAACTACACGAGGAAAATAAATGGTAATTGTTGACTGGGTGAATGATCTTCTCGATGGGCTGGGGCCCTGAATTGGGTTAGGACTAGCCACTAGTACATTTCATTATTTGCGAGACATGAGTTTGTGCGACGAAGACAAATTCACAAGCCGCACAAACAAACCTTGCACGACAAAACATACCACTCAGAAGAAAATCGAGCGACGACAAAATTTCGTCACAAGAAAAGACTTAGTGTGACAAAAACTATATCGTGGCAAAAGCTAGGAAAACCCAGAAACTTTTTTTGGCACTAAAGCCTTGCGCGACAACAAATGTCGCGCAAAAGATCGCTTGTGAGAAAAAGTTATTGGCGTCGTGCAAAAAAAAAAGAAGGAAGAAAACGCTGGTTTTAGGTTTTTGCGCCAAATTCTTGCGCGACGAGATATTTTATTTTGTCGCCTTACTCTTTGACAACGACATAATTTTCGCCACGTTAAAAACGTTCCAACATCTTGCGCGACGACGGATGACTTCGCAAGATTACTTGAGAGACGAAAAATATTCTTATTGTCGCGCAAGAAGTTCGATGTCGGCAAAACCTTGCGCGATTTAAAATTATAATTGTGCGATTTAATTTTGCACGATTTAAGAAATTTTTTTGTCCTGCAAATTGTTATGTTTTGTGCGATGACTATTTTGTTCACAGTGTTCGTCGACAAATCTTCGCCCTTACTTCATCGATTTCAGTTATTACAGAGGCAAATTGCAAAAAAAATTGCAACTTGCCTCTCCCTCTCTCTCGAACGATTTTGGCAAACAAAACTCGTCAATTTCATTTCGTTTATGAGTTGAACTGCCTTTGTTTCTGCTACGTTCGTTGGGTATGTATTTTTTATCGTTAATGTAAAAGTTTTAATGTAAATTTATGCTGACACCATTAATTTTGTTGTCTATAGGGAGGTGGATACAGAACGATTGATAAGGTATTTTTGTCGTTTAATAATTTAAAAATATAAAATTAATTACATTATGTTTAAATTGTTTTGTGAAATTATATTTATTTTATGTTGTTAAATTTATGCACGTTGATGTACGAAGTTAATAGAAATTAACTTAGTACATTTTTTTTAAGTCAAACTTAGTTTTCCGTTCGAGGTTAGTTGGATTTCGCGCATGGATGCGAAAGCGTGACTGCGGTCCAATTAATTCTTGAATTGTCCCATTATTTAGACAGTTTGGGAATGCATAGTCATGTCACGTAATTTACGGCTGCAGGATTAGGTTTCGATTGTGGAGATTTCGGTGTCATCTCGGTACGTTCTTCGGGTGGTAAGTAGGTATTTTATACCTACGGTACACCTCAAGAACTGTGTCGAGATGCTGCCAAAATTCATCCACGTCGAAATCTAATCTCATGTAGCCGTAAATTATGTGATATGACTATGCATTCCCGAATGGAATAAGGCCCTTACCAGAGGCATAAGGTGACATTATGATTTTGTACGAATACAACATGATTGTTGTATTGTGATTGTGGTTCCAGGAACTATGAGCAGGAGGTGGATACAGAACCCGAATAGGTGCGCAGATGAATATTTGGATGGAATTGAGGATTTTATTGCCTTTGCACGGACACACAACCCAGGTGCAACTAGAATCCGTTGTCCTTGTCGGAGGTGTAACAACACGTTGTGTGAGACAATTGAAAATGTTCAATTTCATTTGGTAAGGAATGGAATGATTGAGACATATAGCACTTGGACCTATCACGAGGAACAATTAGACACTACTTCGTCTTCAAGGGCCACAAAAGTGGAGAATGTTGAACCTATTGTGGATCCTAATGAACAAGTCATGGATATTCTAAATGATGCTTTTCCATTTGCATCGACCAACAGCAATCAAGAAAGGGAAGATGACGTGCCTACATCAATGGACAGTGCAGAGTTTGAACAGTATGAAAAGCTGTTATAAAATGCCGACCAAGAGTTATACCCGGGGTGCGAGAACTTTTCTATTTTGATGGCCATTGTAAAGCTAATGCACGGAAAAATAAAGTATCGTATATCGAACCTGTGTTTCGATTACTTTTTAGAGGTTTTTAAGAGAATGCTTCGACGAACAATTGTTTGCCGAAAGACCACTGACAGGCGCAAAAAGTGTTGAATGGTCTTGGATTGGGCTATGAAAAAATTTATGCTTGCAAAAACAATTACATGTTATTCTACAAAGAGTATGAAACATTGGATACATGCCCTATATGCAATGAGTCGAGGTTCAAAACAACATCTCATAATAAAATGACTAAGATTCCACAAAAAGTCATGCGTTATCTGCCCTTGAAACCTAGGTTGCAGCGATTGCATATGTCGACGCATACTACCATAGATATGAGATGGCATAAGGAAAAACGGGTAGACGATGATGTGATGCGGCATCCTCCAGATGTGGAAGCATGGAAAGAGTTCGATCGAACGTTCCCTGAGTTTGCTGCTGATCCTCGAAATATTAGATTGGGACTTGCCACTGACGGATTCAATCCGTACGGTCTAAACTAACACTACAGCACTTGGCCGATTTTTGTATTCCCATATAATTTGCCGCCTTGGAAGTGCATGAAAAAGGAATATATGATGATGACTGTTTTGATAACTGAGGATCCCGGCAGGTCAATCAATGTTTACTTGCGGCCGTTGGTTGATGAGCTAAAGGATTTATGAACAAACGGTGTGCGTACGTATGATAAATCCACTGGGAAGATGTTCACTTTGCGAGCAGTAATTATGTGGACTGTGAATGATTTTCTCGCGTATGCAATGGTTTCTGGGTGGAGCACGAAGGGTTATATGGCATGCTCTTTATGCAAGGAAGATTTGACTTCTAGTTGGCACGCCGGAAAATTTTGTTACCTTGGTCATCAAAGATGGTTGCCATGGGACCACGAGTGGCGGGAAAAGGATAAAGAGTTCGAAGGGAAGAAAGAGCACGGCCTCAGACCTAGAGTGGTCCGGTGATGAGATCTTAGAACAGCTTAACTATTTGGATTTTGCTCTGTTCGGGAAAATAGTTAGTCGGACTAGACCTGCTACACATATGAATTGGATGCACAAGCCTATGTTTTTTGAGCTTCCATATTGGTCTAAACTAACATTGAGGCACAATCTCGACGTTATGCATGTTGAGAAAAATGTCTTTGATACATTGATGGGCACGATTCTAGATATCGAGGGGAAGACAAAGGACACGATCAAATCTCGTCTGGATTTGGAAAAAATGGGCATACGAAGGGGTTTATGGATGAAAATGGACAATCATAAAGCTAGAAGGGATCTTGCATTTTTTTCCATGAAACCGAATGACAAAAAAGAGTTTCTAAAGTTTGTATCGACTGTAAAGTTTCTGACGGTATGATTCAAATATCACACGTTGCGTGAATGTTGACGGGGGTAAATTTACTGGACTAAAGAGCCATGACTGCCATGTCTTTATGCAACGCCTACTTCCTGTGGGGATTCGACACCTATTGCCGGAAGATGTAGTCAAGCAAATCGTATTGTTATCCAGATTTTTTTCCCAATTGTCGGCAAAAACGTTGCGAAGGACAGACATTAATCAGTTGCGCCATGACATTGTCCAAGTCCTATGCAAGTTTGAGATGATATTCCCTTTAGCTTTCTTCACAAATATGATTCACGTGATGGTTCACTTGCCAAAAGAGGCATTGCTTGCTAGTCCAGTCAACTATCGTTGGATGTATCCAATAGAAAGATATATAATCATTCCATATTTGTGTATGCATAATTATCCTATGCTTGCTACTTGCTAATTTGCATCGTATCGTTTTATTTTCGCAAGCTTCTCGGAGAGTTGAAAAAAAGCGTACGCAACAGAGCGAAGCCCGAAGGATCAATTATAGAGGCTTGGGTTCAATACGAGGCGCTTACTTTCTGTGAAATGTATTTAAAAGATGTGGATACGGCAATCATCCTCAGCGCAATAATGACAGAGGTGTGAGAAATGCGAAATTCTCTGTTTTTTCCCAAAGCGCACGACCCTTTGGAGATCCTGTATGAGGAGAGGCGTTTTCCAAAAATGACATGGAGGTGGCTCGGTTCGTACTGAACAATTGTGATGGGATAATCCTATACTTGGATGAGCATGAAGAGATGATGAAGTGTGAACATCCATCACATTTGTATTCCAAGAAACACCGTGAATTGTTTCCACAATGGTTTTTGGAATATGTAAGTTATAAGTGTTTTGTATTTGACATATATATTGTAGTATTTATGCTTCGCAAACTGACATGTGAATGTTTTTGTATAATATTAGGTGAATAAGTTGAAATCAGAGAATTCCCCCATTTACAGTGAAAAGTTATATAACTTGGCATTCGGCCAAAATTAGCGCTGAATTATTCTCGAGTTGCCATGTTAACGACATTAAATTTTTGGGGACTGCACGAGATGACAAATTGTGTACGCAAAACAGCAGTGTCTATGTCCTAGGTGGAGGTGAAAGTACGGACATTGATTTCTATGAAAAACTCACAACTGTCGTGCAATTACTTTACAAGGACTGATACCAAGTAATCATGTTTAAGTGTCGATGGTTTGATACGAACCCGAATAGGCAGGGAAATGTAAAAATCGACCATGGGTTACTATCTGTGAACATTAACAGAACTTGGTATGATGACGACCCTTACGTTTTGGCAAACATGGCAAAACAGATTGTGTATCTAGATGACCCTAAAGCCGACAACGGTTGGAAAGTTGTTCAGCAGATGGATCAAAGGAATCTGTATGCTATACCAGAACTAGACCCATCTGACAACGACGTCGACGTTGTTGACCAACGTTTGGAATCTTCCATGGAAAATGATGCACAAACACTTCTAGATTCAAATGTTATACAAGAACCATTTCAGCTTGAAGGAGTGTCTTCAAGAGAAATACCAATTCAGTCAATTACAATTGACCTCGGTGATCTTCCGCTATATGATCCAACTGTGGGCCCAAACAACGATGATGATGTACTTATGGAGGTTGAGGAGGATGAAAAGGAGGAGGAGGAGGATTGGGAGACCGAAGGTGATGATAACGACAGTAATGAAGATTATTACAGTTCAGATGATCAATAATGTAATTTATTTGAGACCTGCCATGTAAATAATGTAATTTATTTGCGACTTTCCATGTAAATAATGTAATTTATTTGCGAATTTCCATGTAAATAATGTAATTTATTTGCGACTTGCCATGATAGCGACGGTATATCATTTTATTTTCTCATTCTAATTTCCATGTATTCCTATGCCTTAATTTCAATTTTATTTTACAAATCGTAAGCTTCTCAATGATTTTAGTTAAATATTTCATACCTTTTTAATTAATTACTTTTAAATTTAATTACGACACAAATACGAGCTATACCTTCATTTAAATCCTATAATATAAGCTTACTCATACCTCCATTTAAATCCTAAAGTCATGACGTTTTTGGCAATAATTTCTTTTACTTTTTTATATATAAAAAAAAAGTTGGTTTTACACTTTGTGCGACGAAGAAGAACATGGATTCGTCGCGGAAGTCGGGAATTATTTGGAAGAATAAAAAGTCCCTAGGGTTTACACTTTGCGCGACGAAGAAGTTCACCGATTCATCGCGCAACAGTCGAGAATTATTTGGGAGAATAAAAAGTCCTGGGTTTACACTTTGCGCGATGAAGAAGTGGACCGATTCGTCGCGCAACAGCCGGAATTATTTGGGAGAATAAAAAGTCCCTGGGTTTACACTTTGCGCGACAAAGAAGTGCACCAATTCGTTGCGCAACAATGAGAATTATTTGGGAGAATAAAAAGTCCATGGGTTTACAGTTTGCGCGACGAAGAAGGGCATGGATTCGTCGCGCAATAGTCGGGAATTATTCGGGAGAATAAAAAGTCCACAGGGTTTACACTTCGCGACCAATGACATCCTGGCGTCGCACAAGTTTTGAGCGATGAAGACAACCTGTTTCGTCGCGTAAAGTATTAGTATTTATATATTATATATTGTTTTTATGGCATACGCATTCTATGAAATTAGTCTCAACGATCCAATCGTGAAACGTGTTTGTATATGCTGCCAGATCATATACCTCAAAAATTGCAACAACAAAAAAAAAAAATTCATAGACCTACAAACATCACAAAACTTTTCAATGGTTATAAACGACAAATCATGATTTAACGATTATTTTAACCCCGATTGCGATGATTTTTTACAGGTACACTCTGTCACCCTATATAAATACAGTGACTGAATCTGATCTTCAATTTAAAAGATTTACACTGGTGAATACCACAAAATCTTACGTTAAATTTAACGAAAGTATAAATAAACTCTTCATTGTTAGATAATGTATTGTTCGGATGACATATGCATTCTGCGAAACTAGTTTCAACGATTCAACCGTCAAACGTGTTTGTATGTACTGTGAGATCGTATACCCCAAAAATTGAAACAAACAAACATTCGGACATCTAGTAACAGAACAAAACTTTTTAACGGTGATAAAAGATATTCCTTGCGCGATGCATTCTGTTGTCGCGCAATAAGATTTTGAGCAACGGAAGTGTCTTCTACGTCGCACAAAATTCTGGTAGACGCATTGGTCGTCGCTCAGACCCATTGCCCGATGAAATGGAAGTCTTGGAAGGCCATGCCTGACGAGATGCGGATAGCGGTGCACTCCCAACTGTCGGTATGTTTCTTACTTTTGAATTGTTTTCCCTTCACATTTTATATATTTTTAATACTTCATGTATGTAATGAATTTATTGCAGACGAACTACAATTTGGAGGACCTTGACGACGAGATGTTGGCGTACATCAATGCAGACTCTTTCGAGAGGCATAAGCGTGGAAGAGCGACCTGCACTACCATTTTCAGACATATGATGATCCGCAGGTTGCTCTTCAGGAGGGTAGCCCGAGCGAGCTTGAGGGGCGGGAAGATAGTTGGGAGTGGCTCTGCGGTTAGTTTTAGGAGGCCGATTTTGTGGTAATTTCTTATTGCTAGTTGATAATTAGTACACGTTTTTTACTAATTTTTGTTTAATTTTTAATATTTCATTTAAATTTCAACTAATACGTTTTTTTTTTTTTTTTGTATCACAGAAGAAGGCCAAAGCAAATAAGGGCAATAGGGCGAAGAAAACTCTTCTTCACCATTCAGGTTCCAGACCCTTTTTCTATAGGATGGAGGACGGCGGCGGGTAATAATAAAGTCGTTTTTTATTTAATTTTTAATATGTTATTAATATTACTTGATTTTTTTCATGCAAACATTTTTTTTGAATTGTTCAATTCAAGGGGGGTCCAAATTCCCTGAGATTGACGTCTTTGGCGACGTTTACGTTTGCCCTGGGAATGAGTTGGTTGAGTTCCTTCATGTAAGTAGTCTTTAATCTTAATTATGATATTACACATTCAAGTTTTATAGTTATTATATGAATATTTAAATTAATATTTTATGTTATGTTAAACAGACGCGACGATGATGGAGAAGAGCCAGATTGTTCTTCAGAGTCCGCCTCCTAGCTTCCTCCCGATACACGGCGCTCAAATCTGTGGATCCTCCACAGGATGTAGGGTTTCAGATATCTTGTGAAACCTTGGATCGACTCTCGAGAGGCGCCCAAGGACATATTGTTGAGGGATGGGGAATGCTCGCCAGCGGAACCTAGACCCCGATCATCTTCGCAAGCAACCAGGTCGGTGACTAAGGCATTGACGGCAAAGGTGACTACGCTTGAAACCCAAATGGCCCGGATGACACAGTTTCTCATCCTCGCACAGCCGGCGTTCCCATACCACCTTTTACTCCCTCGTCGACCTCTAAGCCCATCCAACCCGAGCATGGCCACCACACCTCTACCCCTATCGACAATGCCCAGACTTCCATGCCGCATTCGCCTGAAGATCAAGTAGATTTTGGAAACTTGTTTCATTAGTTGTTTCTTGGCGCGACAAAAACTTTGGTCTCACGCAAAGAAAGTGCACCACAAGAACTTTTCGTCGCGCATTAAATCTAGTCGCGCAATCTCCTGTGAGATGAAATGGGCGACGGCCCCTTTTTGTTGCACAAAATTTTAAGACGCCAACGTGTTCCATCACGCATATTTGGTCGCACAATAGCTTGTGAGATGAAACCACTTATTTGTCGCACAAAATTTTATGACACCAACGAGTTCCGTAGCGCATATTGGTCGTGCAATAGCTTGTGAGACAAAATGCGCAATGGCCCTATTTCGTTCTTGCAAACTTTTACGACACTAACGTGTTTCGTCGCGCTGAAATTTCGCCAATGCAAATGTTTTCGTCGCGCAAATAATTCTGAGACCAAGGACTCACGTCAGTAAATATTTGGTGCGACGAAATGCATCCGTCGCTTGTTTTTGCGCGATCAATTGAAAAACTTAGTCGCGCAAAGTCTTTCTTCACGATCTTTGCGCTACTGTATAGGCACGAGGAATTATTTGCTGCTCTGATATTTGCGCGATGAAATTCTACTTTGCACAATGAAATTCTACTTTGCGCAACGAAAATTCATTTGTCACGCAAAGTGTAAAATGTAGTAGTGAGCAATGGGTTAAACAAACCCTAAGTGGACGAACCCCGGCGAACTATCTGACTAAGGAGGTCCCTCTGATCCTTTAGAACAACTTGCACACTCTAAACAACAAGAGAGACTATTGAAAGGGGGTACCAGTGGGGTACCAACTAAATCCCCTCTGAAGCCTAACTTAGGGGCTGAATTGATGATGTTCTTGAGGGAGGGAATGAGTGGAGTTTTCTAAAAAATGGATTTATTTCCCCTGTCTCAATGTAGGTGAAGCGTATTTATATGGGAAGAAAGGGTGACCATATCTCCTTACATCCAGCCTAGAAGAGATCTTTAGCCACCAACCATGCTAGGATAAGAGAGTGTATGTAGGCGTCAGTCACCATGCTCGATTTCCAGGGACCAGAATGAACAACACCTGGACTAGATTTGAAGTGCATGAAGTGCTCCCTTTCAGTCTTGTCCTAACACCCACGTGGTTTAACTTGTCTAGAGAAGTGATTTTCCCTAGATTCTCTAGTCAACTTGATTTGCTTCCCAGGTTCAACTGAGAGGGATCTTAGGGAACTCTACCGAAGTATATGTCTCAAGTGGTTCTGACCGTAAGCAAATGTCATCCAGCCGACCTTGGTTTGGCAAGGCCTGTGATATGATCGGGTCGGTAGGTTTGCTTTTGAGGTTGTGACCCATCACGGCGAGTCAAGTCGAATCGACATGCGGGGGTGTCTACTTCACTGACCACGTGGCACCATGCTATAGGCTTGGCGATATGGTCCATTAAGGGCACGTTTACGTATCAGTAATGGGTATGGGAGGAAAGGGAATGATTTCCATTCCTGACTTCTCCTGCGTTTACTTGCAATCAGGAATGAAAAAATAAGTGGGCCCCACCTCAAAATCCATAATCACATTCCCTCAAAACTGGGTATCGATCAACTAGGGGGGAGTAGTCGATACGATTCCCATTCCTGTTTTCTCTTATTAACTTCCAAAAATACCCTTACTACTTTACTATAATTCCAAAACAACTCAAACCCTAAAATAAAAAAAATAAAAATTACACGCTAGAAGGAGAATACACACCAGAAGGAGTTCAAACAACTCAAACCCTTAACGTTGCAGACACAGCCTCCAAGCAGCAGAAACTATGTAAGTCACTCCATCTATCTATCTATCTATCTACCTTTTTCTTCTTCTTCTATCTTATGTCTTCACAACTCAACCCATAGTGATTGCTGCTGTTTGGAGTTTCAATCAATGGATATGTGATAATTACTACATACGTGATAATTACTAGAGTCTCCCTTCCACTTTATAATTCTACATACGGGATATGTGATAATTACTACTCTTACCACTTTACTATTGTTGTCATACAGAACAAGGATTAGGCTTAGGTAACCAATATTCGCATTGTGTTGATCAGAAAAGGAAAAGAGAAAAAGTCTTCATGCCATAGATCAATTGTTTCTCTTTTGTTTTAGTTTTTGGTTTTTCCCAATATCCTTTTACAGGTTTCGATTTATTGTGTTGATCAGAATCTTTTCACATATGTTAAACTGTTTTTCATATCATAGATATATTTTTGCATGTCTACAGCAACAAAAAAAAAACAACAAACTTTTGTTGTAATACGTAGGCTTTACAATTTTATTTCTTTGCAGGTGTCAATAAAAGTGATTGTGAGTATATCTTGTCGAGCACGAAAGGAACGTTTGCAAAGCAATATCATATCCCAAATTAGGTAAGATTCTTAAAATTCAGCTTTCTTAGATATTGAGGTTTTGATATCTTGAATAATATATATATTTTTTAATGTCATGTAGACAAATGGCTCGATTAAGTTTGTCCACAAAGAGGAAACTACGTGTTACTATAAATGCTTTGATTGTCTACCTTTTTATTCATTCATTCATTCATTTTTTAGAGCTGGAATGTTTTTCATCACTTGTATAGCAGATTCATTGTTTTTCATCACTTGTATCTTTTTTTTGTTTATTTTTTGTAGTAGATCATTTATCGTCATGAGTTCTACTGCTACTTCAAGTGGAAAAGTAAGGGGAGGAAGGGGACAAAATAAGCGCTATTGTACAACTAAGGAGGATAACACATTGATGGAATGCTTGATGGAACTCCATCAGAATACCAATTGGCGAGGTGACTCAGGCTTTAAAAATGGATACTTGAATAAATTAGAAACTATGCTAGAAGTCAAACTTCCGAATTCTGGGTTGAAGGCATCACCCCATATTGAATCAAGGGTGAAGACTTTGAAGGGAAAATATGGTGCTTTAGCTGATGCATTATCTCAAAGTGGTTTTGGGTGGAATGAAGAGGAGATGATGTTGGTATGTGAGAAAACTGTATTTGATGCATGGGCGAAGGTAAATCTAAGCATATCCTATTATGTGCATATCAAATGAAAAAAATACATATGTTATGCTATGTCTTTAATATTTATTTAAGAATACTAATGCAAATATATATATATATATATTGTAGTTGTAGAACAAAAAGGATGCAAGTGGTTTGTATGGCAAGTCGTTTCCACATTACTATACACTTGGAGAAATATTTGGAAAAGATCGTGCTATTGGAACAAATGCTGGAAATGCTGATGATGATGAAGAAGACATTAGGCGAGATGATGCAAGTGTTCATCAGAATAGAAGTGTGGGTGATGATTTTATTGAGGAGCTGTTTTCACATCCTGATGGTGGGTCACAATATGGGGGTTCAGAATATGAGGGATCTCAATTTGATGATGTTGAGGACTTAGAAGATGATGAGACAACTTTTACACAACCAAATCCCCAACCCTCAAGTGCCCAACAACGTGCCCAACAGAAGAGACCCGCACAAGATGTAGCAAGTGGTCCAAGTAATCCTCGTAGTAAGGTAAATGCTTTAAATGAAATGTCTAACAAATTTGGATTAATGGCTGAAGCTGTAGCAGGAATGGCACCTCAGCTTGCAGGCTTGGTTAATGTTCTTTCAACAGAGAAAGATCTTGCTGATATGCAAGCTAAACTTGGTGGTGAATTGAGGAAAATAGAATTCCTATCTCCTTTGCAAGTATTTCGTATCACCAATATTTTAGCCAAAGAGCACGATTTGTTGAGGGTCTTCTTTACCATGACCGATGAAGAAAAAAAAGATTATGTATTTAATCTTATGGAGCATGGCTTACAGTGATTGTTATTGATGAGTAATGGGCAAATGACTTACTAGGTTCATTATATATCTCTTCTTTTGGTAGTATAACTATTATGTATTTAATTGTATGAAGATTATGCAAGTTATTATTATTTGATTGTTTACTAGTTATGTAAGTGAAAGATATTTGTTTATTGGAGTTTATTTTTTCGTATGAAGATTTCTTTGATAACGGATTCCCTCTTACTGATAAATTCAAAACCCCCTTTCCAATAGTTTGGTCTGTTCTTTGCATATTTATTGTGAATAGAGAACTGAGATAAATGAGAGAACTGAAAACAGAAAACAGAAAAGAAAAACATGCAAATGCAATTCAAAACAGGAACTAGGCAAAGCATCAAAAAACCAAAACACAAATTAGCAAAATTACGATCCATTGATTAAATTAAAAATGAACATGGATGACACTTGACACTCACAGACAGCAACACAATGACACGAACTCACATGTAGAAATATATCCATCACTTTGACTTAGGCACTCTTTATTTATACTACATATGCTGTCGTTCTTTTCCTTCTTCTTTACGTTCATCTCCTCTCCAATGTCTCGAATCCTCAAAGCTTGGCCTGGTCTTTACCGAGGCTCTGCTGCTGCTTCCCCTTACTTCACTTGTGCAAATCATGTTTACACCGCATTATTGAGAATTATATATGTGTTGTAGTGAAAATGTGTAGGGCATTTTAGTAATCAAATTAATTTGGATTCTGATTCATGAAAATTAGTAAACAATAACAATGGGAATCAACCCCATTCCTTAACTAATTCCGTATGTTTAGTAAACAGCGTAATGGGAATGATTCTTCCCATACCGATTCAGTAGTTCTCCGATTCCTGAATTCTCTGATTCCTTCCCATACCCATTACTGATACGTAAACATGCCCTAAGAGTAATCATATGAATTGCTCATCAATTTATAGTCAACTATAGAATCCCTCTATTCAATACATTTATGACACTTACCGTCTCATCTATTATTGTTCTCCAATGTTGCAAAAGGTTAAATTTAGAGTCCTACTAAACGAACCTTAAAATTAACTGAGTACACCCTATGATCTAAGTACACCCTATTTAACAACCAAAAATGCCCGCCTGATATACTCTATTTAAAAAAATTTAAAAACTTATAAAAAAAAACATTACAAATGAAATAATTGAAAAGATTTATTTATAAAACTAAATTTAAAAAAACCTACCCAGCCCCCCACTCTCCCTCTCCTCCCACAACCGCCTCTATACCTAGGCCCCACCCGCCCATTCCTTCCTCAACCACCCATCTATCTCCAAGTTCTACACCCTCCTTCCCTCCCACACATCCGTTCATACCTAGCACCATGGTTGAAAAGTTCAAGCATGAAACTTATTTCCGCTGAAGGAGGCAAGTGACATGACATGCTGCGATTGCTCAACGTGATTTCCACTGCCACCACCACCCAATGTTACATAAGGCATCAAGGTAAAGATATAGGTTCACTATTTATCTGTATGCACCTTTATTTTTCAAGTCCCTAATTTACCTACATTATATAAGTAAATTATTCACCTATAATTCTTTATGTTTTTCGCTAGACCATGTATTTTAATTTACCTATATTTTTATTACTTATATTTAAAATATAATTTAAAATTGGCACATATTAATTTTGAATTTAAAAGAATGGGTACATTAGTCTATAAATGAAATTTGAATTAAAGAGAAGGTGGTAACAATTGATGGAATGAAAATTGAATATATTGCCATAAAAATAACAAAAAATAGTCCAACGCCAAAATAAGACAAAGAAACCAAATTGATTATAAACATTAAATTATAAGAACATTAAATGTCACCAATTTGGAAAAAAAAAAACATTAAATTACACCAAATTAGTTGAAAAATAAAGTCAATAGAATAATAAGAAATCAACACAATTAATTGAGGAATAAAGGTAAACGGTAATGAGGAGTATTTTTGGAATATAAAAAGTACAATAAATTAGATTTGTAGTTGATTAGGTATCTGGCTTAGTTGGATCTTAGTCATCGTGTTTTACTTATAAAAGTCAAGATTTTATAAGGAGAATGTTTACCAAATTGTTAGAATGATGGAGTGCCACGTGCCAGTGGTTAATTGAATAGATGTGTTCACACATGTGATTGTTAGAATTGTTTGAACAATCATGTGTATTATAGTTAGCCAGCTGTTAGTAGACATAGTTGGTTAGCATAGTTAATTAATCAGTAACTACTGGTACTAAGTACATAAAATGTGCTATAATAGTTTAAGAGTTAATCAGAAAATCATCTTCTTCAATCTCTACAATTTCTCTAGACTCCTCTTTGTTCTCTCTTCCCATGTAATCATGTTCTTCATATACTGTTAGCATGGTATCAAGAGTAGTGGCAATCACTACTGCATTTGATGTATTTCTCGGGTCCCATCCCATATCCTAACAGTCAAAGAAGCAGAGCTCAGTGTCTCAAAGTTTAACTAAAGCTGAGTATCGTGCATTAGCCAATACTGCATCTAAGGTAGTTGGGATTCGTCACCTTCTTGTTGATTTGCATGTATATCTACTAGAACCTCTTCTCTTATACTATGACAACTTGTCTACATTGGCCTTACACTACAACAAAAAGCGAAAAAGACGACCAGAAAAACACGACGGTCTAAGTGAAAACCGTCGTTGTTTTTTAAAAGACGACGGTTTTATAAAACCGCCGTGTAATAACACATTAGACAACTAAAAAATGGAGTTTCAAATGGCTGTTCATAAAACACGACGTACTTAATTTAAAAACCGACGTCTTATTGAAATAGGATTTTCAAGAGGTAAAATCGAAGCCAACAAATAACGGCGGAAGTTATGAACCGAACGACGTAGAAAGTAAAGACGACGGTTTCAAAAAGCCGTCGTTTTACCCGAAATTAACACGACCAAGTTTTCGTATAAGGCGCCGTAGAATTACAAATAAATCCACGGCGGTAAAATACAAAATACCGCCGTATTAAATTAATGTACAACTACGGCAAAGGTAAATATAACAACGTCTTTCTCGTATTTCTACGACGACATCTTTAATTCTTACCAAGTTGGGGTTTTCATATAACGACGTATTATATAATTTAACGTCGTATTTGTCCACTTTATACGTCATACATTATATTTAAACCGTCGTCTGAATAAGAATTGTTTTTAACAATTTATTTCTTGGATTTTGTTATCCTACGTCGGTAGATCTACTTAACGACAAGAATTGAAATAACCACGACGGTTTATATAGAAAACCGCCGACATAATCAGATTATTCTGAGATCACAAGGGTTAGGAAATCTTAC
This sequence comes from Prunus mume, assembly GCF_029339155.1. Lineage (NCBI taxonomy): Eukaryota > Viridiplantae > Streptophyta > Magnoliopsida > Rosales > Rosaceae > Prunus > Prunus mume. The sequence goes on from NC_142702.1 coordinate 12,571,053, forward strand.
AAGATGGAACTCTGTTGCTCATCATCATCTTACCAGAAGACAATATTTTAGAGGTTAATGATGTATGTGTATTTGTGTCTTTGAGATACACAAACGCACATACACATTAACATCCAAAAAATTGCATCTGAAATTTGACGACGGCAGCCTCAGATTTGCAATCAGAGAGACAATTTTTTGGAAGTGAACATTCACATCCAAACAATTGCCTCCTAAAACTTCACGACGGCAGCCACAGATTTGCAATCAGCGAGACAATTTATTGAAAATTGGTGATTTGCAATCAGATTTGCAATCAGAGATGAGGTGAGAAGAAGTTGAAACCCTAATCGAATACTTAAACTGAAAGAACCCGTGGAAAAAAACCCTATTTATAATTAAAAAACCAAATCCACGTCGGTTATATTACACATAACGACGTTTAACAAAAATAATCCTCGTCGGTAACAAATACATTACGTCGTTTTCTTCTTACTTAAGACGACAAGAAACAACGACGGTATAACAAAAACAGTCGTTGTTTTATATTTTTATTTGATTTAAATCAGTCACCTAGAAAAGAAACTTTATAAATTCTAGAACATTAATTTCCTCGGGAAAAAAAACTATATGTATAAGGCACTGTTTTTGAAAAATAAACTATAAGAAAAAGGAGAAAAAAATTATATTTATAATAAAAAAATAAAATCCACGTCGGTTATATTACACATAACGACGTGTAAAAACGAATCCACGTCGTAAAAAAATAATACGTCGTTTTAGTTTAGTGTTATCCACGTCGGTATATTACAATAAAACGACGTATATTATGAAAATAAACGTCGTAACTTTAAAATAACCGTCGTTTTAAATATTTCTACCATGACGCGAGATATTGAGTTATCGACTTTTATTTAGGAGTTTACTACGGCGGTACCTACAACACTACTGTCGTATTATGTACCACGTCATAAGTTCAAATTAACGTCGTAGTTTGTCTATTAATACGTCGTCGTTATATGTAAACCGCCGTCTTATTACTATGAAACGGTTTGTATACATATACAACTTTTCGTCTACCTGACTTACATGCACTGTTTCCAAACCCGAGAAAAAATTTCAATCTCGAGAAAACTTTTCGCCTTTTTTCCTTGTCGAGCAATCGCAGAGTATCTCATCGTCTTCCTCTTGTCTTCGTCGTCGCCTCTGAACTTAAACACCAAAATCCGAGAGAAAGCTTTCATTGCACGCAAAGGTAAGCTTTCATTTCTCTGTTTTTGTTGCTATTTTTGTTGCTATTTTGCATGCTCATACTGTTTTTGTTTTGAAAATCTTTTTACCTTTTTTCTGGCGAAAATCATTTTTACTCTTTCAAGTTTGATAAAATACACAGAAAGAGAGGGAAAGTTTCAACTTTGAACACAACTAATTCAACTAAATAAGACGACGGTAGCTTTGTATTTGCGTGGTTAAATATGTAGACCACGACGGTTCGTCATCGTCCTAGCGTCGTCTTAAAATTGATCTAAGTTGTTTTTAAACAGATGTCAAATTTTTATTTGCTTGTTTAGTTGCAGGTTTGATTTCTCTGAACCATGGTTTTCGTTTTCCTAATTTGATAAAATACAGAGAGAAAGAAAGTAGGGTTTGGTATCTTATATAGACGACGGTATCTTATTATTGACGCCGTGTGAATGTTCATACCACGACGTTGTTTTAAGATACCGTCGTCTATAAAAAGATGCCAAAGCTTTTTTTCTTTCTATTTTATCAAATTAGGAAAAACAAAAACCATGTTTCAGAGAAATTAAACCTGCAATCAAACATTCACAGAGAAAGAAAAATGTTTTTGGTTTCTTATAAATACGACGGTAGCTTATTATTCACGTCGTGTGAATATCCATAACACGACGGTATATTAATATTTACGTCGTGTTAATATGAATATCACGACGTCGTGTAAATATCGCCGTAATAAGTTCTTTTACGTCCTTATTTAATATTGTTTCGTCGTTGTTTAAACATTTGTATTGTTTCTTCTTTAAACATTTATTACGTCTGATGTTATGTTATTACGTCGTGTAAAATCTTATCATACGTCGTAGTTTATAAATAACCGTCGCTTTGTGTTCTAATTTTTTCCCAAAATATTTTCACTTGCAGTGTTTGTTTATTCTCAGAACCATGGTTTCTCAAGACCAAAGTAAGTACTCTGGCTCCAAAAAATGGAGGTAAGGAGCTTGGAATGGAAACTCCTCAAGACAAGCCCTTGAAGAAGATGAAGTTTGTTTCATCTGCTGAGACAGAACCAAGCAGCCCGACAACAATTTCTGAGGATTCAAAGTCTGGTCGAGGTATGAGCACAATGCCTCGTGTTGTGAAGAGAAAATTGCAGAAAATCAAGCCAGTTGTTGAGTACAATAAAAGGGGGAAAGGATGTGGCCCTGCACATACTGAGATGCAGTCCTACATTGGTGTGTTGGCACGCTCCAGAGTCCCACTTGTGGACAAGAAATGGGCTGAAATCCCCAATGATATAAAGGAGCAGATTTGGGAAGCCGTTGACATGGCTTTTGTGGTAGGTCAAGGGGGCAAGACCTCGGTGTTATCTTCTGCTGCCAAGAAATGGAAGGATTTCAAGTCTACACTGACAAGGCATTATATCCTTCCATACATCAAGGAGAGGGAGAAATTAAGCCAACCCCCTGAAGTATATAAATTCATAGAGAAAGCAGAATGGGATGCCTTTGTAGCTTCAAGGTTATCCAAAGAATTTGAGTCTGTGCATTCTCAACATGCACAGATTAGGGAGAAACTTGAGTACAATCATCGATTGTCTCGAAAAGGATATGCTGGTTTGGAGGATCAATTGGAGGAAACCATGCCTGGGGTAGAAATTGATCGATCTACCTTATGGAAGAAAGCTAGACAGGACAAACATGGTAACATCCTGCAGGATCCAAAGGTGGCAGAGAAAGCAAAATTAATTGTAAGCCTACACACTCTGTTTTAAATTTTTATTAAACTGTTATATATAATTCTTATTACGTCCTAATGTTATATTTTTTCGTCGTGTCAATGATTTTACTACGTCGAAATATTTTAAAAACGTCGTGAAAGATCTAAAACTGGAATCACAACTCGTTTTCTGTAAGTATAGATAAGACGTCGGTGGTTAATTTTTTCGTCGTTTTAATGTTATTACTACGTCGAAATGTTTTCAAAAACGTCGTGAAAGATCTAAATCTGGAATCACAACTCTGTTTTCTGTAATTACAGCAAAAGACGCCGGTGGTTTATTTATTGCGTCGTTTTAAATCTAACCACGCGGTTTTAATTAACGCGTTATAAATATATTATAACGTCCGATTTCTATTTTGGTGCGTCGTGTGAAATTATATACTGCGTCGCTTGTTTATAAATAACCGTCGTGTGTTTTCTTGTGCTGACTTTTTTGTATGTCTTTGTTTTAGGATGAATTGCAAAAACAAGTGGCTGAAGGCAGTCTGAGTGTAACTGGCAGTAATGATGTCTTGACCTTGGCTTTGGGTCCCGAGCATCCAGGGAGAGTAAGAGGGGTAGGTGCTGGGATTTCCCCTAGGCAATTCTTCAATTTACCTAGACCACAGAGGGTAAAGTTTGCTGATCAATTGAAGGAAAGTGTAAGACTTGTCCTTCAAGAGGAGACTAAGAAGATGGAAGCTAGAACCAAACAATTAGTAGAGGCTGAGAGGGAACATTTACTAAGTCAGCTTTCCCACCTCATCCCCAATTTTGATCCAAGCATGCTTAAACCGAAAACTAGCCCCTCTCAAAACCAAGGTCTACAGCAAAGCCCCATAAATCCAATGTCTGATAAAGCTAGCTGTTCTGGGGCTGAAGGGAGATCCCAACATTTAGAGGATGATACTGCCAAAAATGGGGAGCAGCAGGAAGAAACGGTAACATAACTGAACTTTGAATTCTCTGTTTTTTTTTTACATTAGACGTCGTTATTATGAATAAACCCGTCGTTTTAAAACCATACCACGACGATTTTATAAATAACCCGTCGTTTTTATTTAAATATCACGTCGTATTTAGTTTACTTGTTTTACACGCCACTAGACGTCGTACTTTGTGGTTTTTAGACGACGGTTTTAGTCCTTAACGACGTAATATACAATTACCACGACGTTTATTATTTACCATCGTTTAATAATTTTAAGACGTCCATAATTCTTACATACCGTCTTAGGTTATGCCTTACCACGACGTTTTGGTTTAATTTTTTTACTCTCTGTACAATCTGTCTTATATATATATTTCTTTATTATTTAAAACAGAAATCTGGGGCTTTAGATAATCAAGATGAAGAGAAGAAAGGAGAAAACAAAGATGAAGGGAAGAAGGAAGAAAAACAAGAGAAAAAAGATGAAGGACAAAAGGAAGAAACAAATGATGAAGAGAAGAAAGAAGAAGAACAAGAAGAAGAAAAGCATGACGAGGAGGTATATTCTCATAACTTTGCCTTTTTAATTTGTTTTTCACATTTCAGACGTCGATATTTTTCTTTAAACCGTCGTTTGTTTTCACATTAGACGTCGGAATTTATTTTCTACGACGTCTATAGTTATATAAAACGACGGTATTTAATTATCGTCGTTTAAATTATAATAAGACGACGTTTTTTAATTTAAACCGTCGTTTTTAATGAATTACCACGTCATTTTATTTTGCTTTATTTCTTTAAACAGGGTACTGAAGTAGTTGATTATTCGAATGTGGATGTGCCATCTTCCTTACAGTCCCTTTGTCGTTATGTGGAAACGACACTAAAGCCTCAGGAGAAGATCATGACCTTCAACATTGAGAAGGAGGTGTTTGGTGCAGCTCGAAGTACCTTCATCTTGCATGAAGATATTACACAGTTTGCAGGCATGGAAGAAATTGGGGCTACTGTGGTTGCAGTATATATGAGGTTTGTCATAATCAAATATCAAACATTATATCATAAGACGTCGGTTGTTTAATTATTACGTCGTTTTAAACCACTAAAAACGTCGTTCTTTTTCTACCGTCGTGATAAATTAGTTATCACGTCTGCTTTCTATTTCATTTCGTCGTGTGAAATTGTATAATACGTCGTTTGTGTATAAATAACCGTCGTTTGTTTTATATATTTAGGTGCTTATATGATGTTTTGAGAGACGCAAATATGTGCAGCATGGTTGGCTTTATCGACTGCTCAAGTTAGTGCCAACGCCGGGTCACTAATCGATGATCACGAATTGTAGCCAATCGACTTCAAAAAACAGATGGTGAACAGATTTTCATGATGCCTTACAATCCAGGGTTAGTCTCCTTAAAAGGATTTTGTTTGTATGATTTTCACTAATTAACCACTTATAAAACTGTTTAACTAATTCTGTGTCGTTTGAAACATCTAACCACGTCGGTTATTTATTTATTGAGTCGTTTGAAACAACTAACCACGTCGGTAGTTAATTATCGTCGTGATAAATTTATAATAACGTCGATGATTAAGTTATTACGCGTGTGAAACTATATAATACGTCGGTTTTTATATTAACCGTCGTTTTTTATTTTATTTTTGTGCAGCCGTCATTGGGTCTTGCTGATTGTGAGGGCAAAGAGGGAAACCGTCTATTTTCTGGATCCTCTGCCGAAATCGTGGGTTGATGAGGAGGGCAAAACATCGTGAATGTGCTTTAAAAATTTATAATTCCCACATAGGCGTACCAGGCCGTAAAGCACCAATCTGGAAAACTCGCCAGGCACACCAAAGCAACCCAGCAGTGTCGAATGCGGGTATTATGTGATGCGCTTCATGAGGGACATCATCATGGATCCTTCCTTGGAGTTTGAGAAGAAGGTAAGAATAAAATTTTCAGAAACATTTTTTGTGGTTTTTTGTATTATCAACGACGGTCATTTAAAATTACCGTCGTTGAATCGATATACTACGTCGGTTATGATAAAACAACGTCGTCTGTCTCTGAATTTCTTTTTGTAAAGCTTAATAATCATTGTTTATGGATTGCAGTTTGCCAAGGGAAAAGATCAAGCGCCATACCCCCAAGCAGCCATTGATGAAGTCAGGAAAGAATGGGCAGAGTTTGTTTGCCTTCATATGGATTAGATGATTGTTGGAACACTTGATATTTTTATATAATATATAATTTTTTCTATAATATATAATGTCCAAATTTTGTTTATAATATACATCCTTTTTTTCCCTGAAAATTTGTTGAGGTTTTCATATTATAAAAGAAAAAACAAATTGCGTAACCGACGTGTAATAACTTTCCAACGACATAATTATGTAAAAACCGACGTAAAATGATATTTAGACGTGATGGGGCGTACATAAGACGTCGTTTTGATGACAATTTCGCCATGGTTTCGCTTTTAAACGACGTGCTTTTGAACAAGTAAGTTGTTTATTAGGGTTTAGGTTAATACCTTATAACGACGGTGATTAGGTCGTTGAATATGTATTTTACGTCTGATGGTGAAACATCCGCCATGGTTTCTCTTTTCAACGACGTCTTTTTACATGTGAGTCGTTTATTATTATTTACAACGTCGTGGTTTGTTGTTGACATAAGAATATTTTATTATTTTTAATTCAAAATTTTAAAAATAAATTTAAAATAAATTCAAAAAATTCAACTTCAACTCCTATGAAGTCATTGATATATTTTCTTCCCCCTAAAACCCAAAAAAATGCAGTTTGTGTAATAAAAGATTAAAATGTCCAACCTAAATAAAATTGTTTTGATGAGTCATAGCATCACTTACATAGTTTGATGGTTTAGGGTCTAGGGTTTGGGGATTAGGGTTGTTATTTATTAGGGTTTATGGTTAAAGTATAATTTTTGGGGTTTAGGGTTTATGTTTGTTATTTCTTAGGATGTAAAACCATAAACAATTTTATAAAATTAAATTTTACAAATATATAATTTAGGGTTTTAAAGTTTAGGGTATTACTTTTAACGACGGTGATTGAGTCGTGGAATACGGAGTTTACGTCGTATGGTGAAAAATCCGACGTCGTTTCTCTTTTAAACGACGCTTTTGTTTACACGTGAGTCGTTTGTTATTGTTTACAACGTCGGTAGTTAATTAACCTCGCCGTGGTTTGTTGTTGACATAAGAATATTTTATTATTTTTAATTCAAAATTTTAAAAATAAATTTAAAATAAATTCAAAAAATTCAACTTCAACTCCTATGAAGTCATTGATATATTTTCTTCCCCCTAAAACCCAAAAAATGCAGTTTGTGTAATAAAAGATTAAAATGTCCAACCTAAATAAAATTGTTTTGATGAGTCATAGCATCACTTACATAGTTTGATGGTTTAGGGTCTAGGGTTTGGGGATTAGGGTTGTTATTTATTAGGGTTTATGGTTAAAGTATAATTTTTGGGGTTTAGGGTTTATGTTTGTTATTTCTTAGGATGTAAAACCATAAACAATTTTATAAAATTAAATTTTACAAATATATAATTTAGGTTTTAAAGTTTAGGGTATTACTTTTAACGACGGTGATTGAGTCGTGGAATACGGAGTTTACGTCGTATGGTGAAAAATCCGACGTCGTTTCTCTTTTAAACGACGTTTTGTTTACACGTGAGTCGCTTGTTATTGTTTACAACGTCGGTAGTTAATTAACCTCGCCGTGGTTTGTTGTTGACATAAGAATATTTTATTATTTTTAATTCAAAATTTTAAAAATAAATTTAAAATAAATTCAAAATTCAACTTCAACTCCTATGAAGTCATTGATATATTTTCTTCCCCCTAAAACCCAAAAAATGCAGTTTGTGTAATAAAAGATTAAAATGTCCAACCTAAATAAAATTGTTTTGATGAGTCATAGCATCACTTACATAGTTTGATGGTTTAGGTCTAGGGTTTGGGGATTAGGGTTGTTATTTATTAGGGTTTATGGTTAAAGTATAATTTTTGGGGTTTAGGGTTTATGTTTGTTATTTCTTAGGATGTAAAACCATAAACAATTTTATAAAATTAAATTTTACAAATATATAATTTAGGGTTTTAAAGTTTAGGGTATTACTTTTAACGACGGTGATTGAGTCGTGGAATACGGAGTTTACGCGTATGGTGAAAAATCCGACGTCGTTTCTCTTTTAAACGACGTTTTGTTTACACGTGAGTCGTTTGTTATTGTTTACAACGTCGGTAGTTAATTAACCTCGCCGTGGTTTGTTGTTGACATAAGAATATTTTATTATTTTTAATTCAAAATTTTAAAAATAAATTTAAAATAAATTCAAAAAATTCAACTTCAACTCCTATGAAGTCATTGATATATTTTCTTCCCCTAAAACCCAAAAAATGCAGTTTGTGTAATAAAGATTAAAATGTCCAACCTAAATAAAATTGTTTTGATGAGTCATAGCATCACTTACATAGTTTGATGGTTTAGGGTCTAGGGTTTGGGGATTAGGGTTGTTATTTATTAGGGTTTATGGTTAAAGTATAATTTTTTGGGGTTTAGGGTTTATGTTTGTTATTTCTTAGGATGTAAAACCATAAACAATTTTATAAAATTAAATTTTACAAATATATAATTTAGGGTTTTAAAGTTTAGGGTATTACTTTTAACGACGGTGATTGAGTCGTGGAATACGGAGTTTACGTCGTATGGTGAAAAATCCGACGTCGTTTCTCTTTTAAACGACGTTTTGTTTACACGTGAGTCGTTTGTTATTGTTTACAACGTCGGTAGTTAATTAACCTCGCCGTGGTTTGTTGTTGACATAAGAATATTTTATTATTTTTAATTCAAAATTTTAAAAATAAATTTAAAATAAATTCAAAAAATTCAACTTCAACTCCTATGAAGTCATTGATATATTTTCTTCCCCTAAAACCCAAAAAAATGCAGTTTGTGTAATAAAAGATTAAAATGTCCAACCTAAATAAAATTGTTTTGATGAGTCATAGCATCACTTACATAGTTTGATGGTTTAGGTCTAGGGTTTGGGGATTAGGGTTGTTATTTATTAGGGTTTATGGTTAAAGTATAATTTTTGGGGTTTAGGGTTTATGTTTGTTATTTCTTAGGATGTAAAACCATAAACAATTTTATAAAATTAAATTTTACAAATATATAATTTAGGGTTTTAAAGTTTAGGGTATTACTTTTAACGACGGTGATTGAGTCGTGGAATACGGAGTTTACGTCGTATGGTGAAAAATCCGACGTCGTTTCTCTTTTAAACGACGTTTTGTTTACACGTGAGTCGTTTATTATTGTTTACAACGTCGGTAGTTAATTAACCCCGCCGTGGTTTTTCATAGTTTTAACGCCTCTTTTGATTTTGCGTGGTACATATTTTACCACGACGTCCTTAATGTAATTAGCGTCATGTTTAATGTTAAATTTTAACGACGCGTGTTTTTTCGGTCGATGTTTTAAAAAGCGCGGTTTCTTAAAATATTCGCGGGACCTAAAATTTTCAGATTTGGCTCTTATTTTTATACTTCTAACCCTGAACCCTAAAATTGTTAGATTTCGCGCAACATAACATTTCGCTCTCTCACTTCATCTCTAATTCAAAGTTGGGCCAGGCTGTGTCAAATCCAATTTGGTCATAATCTGTGAGCTCTGCCAACCTGTAAGTACAAACCCTCTCTTCCCCTTGTAAATTCATTGAATGATATATTACGTTGTTTTGTTAAAGGGTTTTAGGTATATGTTTTGCGATCTGTTAATAATGTTGTTAAAGGGTTCATGGATTTTCTGTTTAATGTTTTCTTGATCACTCTCTGTTATGTTGAATTGGGAATGGATTTCATTTTGTCGGATCTTTTAATCACTCTCTGTTATGTTGAATTGGGAATGGATTTATTGTTTTCATGCTTAGTATATGTTGGTTTCACGTATATGTTAGTTTCTTGCTTGGTTTCATGTCTATGTTGTGTTGTTAATAGGGTTTTCGGATCTTGAAAATAAACTGTTTAACGACGCGTTTTCAGAACATACAACGCGGTTTTTACTTTAAACCGTCGTTGTTATTACTTATACACGACGGTGTTATGTAACTACCGTCGTGGTTATAATTAGACGACGTAAAATCCGTCGTCTATAAATGTCAAATACGTCTGTTTTTGTTTAAAAACCGTCGTCTATGTTGTATATTACTTGCTATTAGACTTTATATAATCTGCTATAGTGATGGTCATTGCTTTCCTTTTCACTTTATTATATATAATAGGGTATAGTGTCGGAGATGGATAAGTCATGGATGCACTCGGATAGAAGATCGAAGGCATATGAGTTAGGGGTGGAAGCATTTTTGAACTTTTCTGTAGAAAATCTTCTAACTACCACACATATCCGTTGTCCATGTGTTAAATGTGTTAATTTGAAATTGTTTGGGGTTGGAATTATAAGGGATCACTTATACTTTAATGGAGTTGACCAAAGCTATAAGAATTGGACATTTCACGGAGAACCTTGGGAAGCAGCTACTAATGCTAGTAGAAATGTTGAAGAAGATGATGACCATAGTAGGTACAGTTTTGTGTCCAAGAAATAGAGATGGATGATAATGATTTTGGTGATTTTGGATCTGATCCTTATGAGTTTGCCAATGTGATTGGGGATGGAGATCAACCATTGTACCCTGGTTGTAGAAAGTACACGAAGTTATCGGCATTAGTGAAGTTGTATAATTTGAAGGCAAAATATGGGATGAGTGATGGCTGTTTTACAGAATTATTGATACTTCAAGGCGATTTGCTTCCAGAAGGAAATACAATACCGGCCTCTATGTATGAGGCAAAAAAGACTTTGTGTGCATTGGGGCTGAGTTATGAGAAAATGCACGCATGCCCCAATGATTGCATCTTGTATAGGAAGGAGTATGAGGATTTAACTCATTGTCCTAATTGTGGTATCTCAAGGTGGAAGGAAGGCAAAGATTCAATCTTGAAAGAGGGTGTGCCAGCGAAGGTGGTGTGGTATTTTCCTCCAATTCCAAGGTTTAAAAGGATGTTTCGATCACATGAGACTGCTAAGAGTTTGACTTGGCATGCTGCTAGAAAATCAGTTGACGGTTATATGTCTCATCCAGGATTCCCGTCTTGGAAACTTCTTGATGATAAATGGCCCGAGTTTGGTAATGAGCCAAGAAACTTGAGATTGGCTCTGTCATCCGATGGATTCAATCCCCACAGTTCTCTAAGTAGCAGATATAGTTGCTGGCCAGCTTATCTTAGTTACATATAATCTCCCTCCATGGTGTGCATGAAACGAAAGTTCATGATGTTGACCTTATTGATTTCCGGTCCTAAACAGCCCGGAAATGATATAGACGTCTACTTGGAGCCTTTGATTGATGATTTAAAATCTTTGTGGGATGGGATTGGAGGAGTGTATGATGCACATAATGGAGAATACTTTACACTCAGAGCTGCATTAATGTGGACAATTAATGATTTCCCGCCTATGGAAACTTATCTGGTTGTGTTGTTAAAGGATATAAAGCTTGTCCAATATGCGGCGATGATACACCTAGTCACAGGTTGAAAAATGGCCACAAAATTTGTTACATTGGGCATAGAAAATGGTTACCGATCAATCATCCATATAGGAGGCAACGTGCAGCTTTTAATGGGAAACTGAATATGGCACGCCTCTGAGCCATTAACCGGAGAAGAAGTGCTGCATATGGTTGAAGATGGTGACAGAGTTTGTTGGAAGAAGAAATCAATATTCTTTGATCTCGAGTATTGGAAATACCTTCTGTGAGGCATGTCCTAGATGTTATGCACATTGAGAAGAATGTTTGCGATAGTATCATTGGTACATTGCTGGAGATCCCTGGAAAAAATAAAGATGGGATTGCTGCTCGATTAGATTTATTGAACATGGGGTCAAAGCTGATTTGCAACCCGAGTATGGAGAAAGACGTACTCGTTTGCCTCCGGGCCTTGGAATTTGTCAAGAGCAGAGAAGAGAGAGGTTTGCAATTCTTTCTATGGTATGAAGGTCCCTGAAGGTTATTCTTCAAATATAAAAAATCTTGTATCTTTACAAGATTCAAGACTTCTTGGCCTTAAATCACATGATTGTCATACCTTAATGCAACAATTGCTCCCTGTGGCAATTCGTTACTTTTTGGAGAAGCCTGCAAGGTATGCAATAACTCGTTTGTGCTTCTTCTTCAATGCTATATGTGCAAAGATGTTGATGTTTCCAAGCTAGATAAGTTGGAAGAAGATGTAGTAGTTACTTTGTGTTTGCTTGAGAAGTACTTTCCCCCTTCATTCTTTGATATCATGGTTCATCTAGTAGTACATCTTGTCAGAGAAGTTAAATCTGTGTGGGCCAGTATATTTTAGATGGATGTACCCGTTTGAAAGATATATGAAAGTGCTAAAGGGGTATGTTCAGAATCGTACTCGTCCCAAGGTTGCATTGCTTGAGCGGTATATAGTGAAGAAGTCAGAGTTTTGTACTGAGCATTTATCGATGTTAGTACAGTTGGAGTGCCTTCAAGCCAAAAGATGGGAGTTTCAAAGCCATTATCAGGTTGCACAGTGAGCGTAGTTGATCGGGACTGTTGAACCAAGCACATCTATATGTCTTGGAGAATACGGAGGAAGTCCTACCTTATATCGAGTACGTATGAGTTTTATTCTTTAAGTTTCCATTTTAAATTATTTCTTATGTTTATCTTATATGTTTGGGACCGTAATACTTGAATTTTGTGTGTCATGTAGGCAACATATGATTCACATCCAGACCACTTATCCAAAATTTAGAAAGAGAACAAAGTGGCTGCAGGATAAGCACAATAGCACTTTCATTCAATGGCTACGCTTCAAGGTATATGTTATTGAATAACATATTGGACTTTTAATTTTCTTCTTTCTATGTTAGATTGAATGAAGTTATATGATTAATTTGCAGGTTCAAAGTGAACTTACTGAGGAAGACAATCATGGCGTATCAGAAAATTTAAGGTGGCTAGCAGCTGGTCCAAACATGGCAGTGCCATTATATAGGAGCTATCTCATTAAAGGTATTAAATTCAACATCAAGGCACAAGATGATGTGCGGACAACTCAAAATAGTGGAGTTTATTTACTTGCACATACTATGCAAGTTGCTAGTGCCAAGGATAAAAACCCAATTCTCTCAAATATGGGTTTCTATGGTGTCATTCAAGAAATTTGGGACCTTGACTACCAAAAGTTTACAATCCCAGTCTTTAGGTGTGATTGGATTGATAATACTTCTGGTCTTGTAGTGGACGAACTTGGATTTACCCTTGTAGATTTGAGTAAAATTGGACATAGGAATGACCAATTTGTTTTGGCTTCTCAAGTCAAACAAGTATTTTTTGTTGACGACCCGATGCATCGTGGTTGGTCGGTAGTGTTATCAATGCCTAATAGAGAATATAATGATGTTATTGGTGATGATGTCTTAGGTGATGTGAGAATTGAGTGTGAGCCATTTACTAGGGGGATGCCAAATGTTGACACATTTGATGAAGTGGTGGTTGAGTTAGGGAGTCAAAATATTCGAGATGGGTGTGAAGATATATGGGTTGAATGATGCTTTTAATTGGCAGTGTATGACATTAATTTTGTAATATATTGTAATGTGATTTCTTCACTTTCATTATACAGGTTTTGGCCACAAAACAATCAGAACAAAAATTACTGGTTCCAGATTACAAAACACGACGGTTTTGATAAAAATGTAATAAAACGACGTCTGTTCTAATAAATAACGACGTTTTGGAGCATTCAACGACCGCAATATATTTACCGACGTCTTAAAGCAAAGTAACAATGAAGAACCACGACGCTATTGTGAAACAGTAATCCAGGATAACACGTCGGACAAGCATAAAGAACCGCCATGTAATTCAAAATAACACGACTCCAATCCCATAATACCGACGTCTAAAAGATGAGAATTTTAACCTGAACGTTACAAAAGACGACGTCGTCATGAATTTACCACGTCGTAAGTTCTTTAATAAACGAAGTGGAAAAGGATGAATTCACGACGGTATTTGAAGTCCATTAAATTAAATCGTCGACGTTAAGATGAATTAGACGACGTTAATTTTTTTAATGAAGATGTATAAATTATTAAACACGACGGTCTTTTTCATGGTACCGACGTTGTATATAACGACAACGTCGTCCTTATAAATTACTGTGTCGTAAATTAATGACCCCATCATTTTTTCCACGTCGTTTATTTTCAAAATATGACGTATAAATTCTGTAATACGGCTCTCATTTATTTGGAACCGACGTTGTTTATTCATTTAAACGTCGTCTAAGTAAATACATACGTCGTAATTAATTAACCTGACATCTATTTCCACGTCATAATTCATAAAAAATCGAAGTGGAAAATTTATTTTACGACGGTTGTGGGAAATGTTGTGACGTAGTAGGTGTCAATAACGTCGTCTATTATGATTGTAAAGACGTCGTATTTATATTTGTCATCTGTTTCCTTTTTAACGACGTTTTTTTTGTTGGAGTTGGTCGTCTATTCTCATCCTCGACTGTTTTTTATGTCTTTTTGCAGCACAAAGACGTCGGTTTTTATTTTTTGATGACGTTTTTTGGTTTAACAACGACGGTTATTCACCGTCGTGGTTTTGTTATGGAAAAGATGTCGGTGGATTCCACGACGATTTGAAAACAGAATACACGACGGTGAATACCCGTCGTGGTTTTCCTTTTTTGTAGTAGTGTTAATCTCTAACCCTGTCTATCACTCTCACATCCAACATCTGGATATCGATTTCCATTTTGTCAGGGAATGAGTCCAATGAAAATATTTTCTGGTCCAATATCTTCCCATTGAATATCAAATTGTTGATATCTTAACTAAAGGTCTTCATGGTCCAATCTTGAACAAACATTGCAGCAATCTCATATTAGGACCCTATTCCGAGATTGATGTGGGATGTTTACCTAATGGTTAGAATGATGGAGTGCCACGTGCTAATGGTAATTGAATAGATGTGTTCACACATGAGATTGTTAGAATTGTTAGAAGAATCACGTGTAGTATAGTTAGCCAGTTGTTAGTACATATATAAACTAGTTGGTTAGCATAGTTACTTAGTCAACTGCTACTAAGTATATAAAACATGTTGTAATAGTTTGAGAGTTGGAAAATCGTTTTGTTCATTCTCTACAATTTCTGTAGATTCTTCTTTGTTCTCTCTTCTCCTTCTTCCTCTCTGTAATCATGTCTTCATATATTGTTAGCAGAGAAAAGTCTAGCCACTAAGAGAGAGAGAGAGAGAGAGAGAGAGAAAGAGAAAAAAATAAATAAATAAAAAAAAGAGAAAGCTTTAGATTCGGGGTTTTTCCCCCGAATCTCGTCGGATCTTCAGTGTTTTTCCGCTTTTGGAGGCCTTATGCCAATCTACTCTTCCTCTGGCATATATATTGTCTCATATATGGGATGGCTTTGGTTGTGCCTCATCTTGTGAGGTTGCTCTTTGAGGTGTTGCGGATTGGTCATGATAGATCTACTGCTCATTGATGCAGTAAGGCCCTAGAGTAACTAGATAGTGCTATCTATGTCATGTCCCGAAGGAAAATTAGTGATGGTTGGTTTTTCCTTTTGTTGATGTTGTTTTAATTTTTTATTTTGGTTTAGTTTGTTCAATAACCATAACTCTATGAGTTTTATGTTTTTTTTTTATACTTAATGTCATTGGATTAGATTCTGGAAAATAATGGCAATATAGGGAATTATAGAAAAGTTATTTTCGAGAGTGATTGTCTCTAGATCGTTTCAGTTTTTTGGCTGGTTCAGCTGACTGGGGAAGTTTTACCCATGTCTATTATATTTTTATTGGATGGCTCCCTTCACAGTGTGTCCTTTGTACTGTTATTTCTATTGATCTAATAAGGTGATGGGTTGCCTGTAAGAAATAAGGTCTGAGTTTTATTTATAAAAAAATAAGGTGATGGGTTGTAGCTAAGAAAACATGAGTTTCAAGGGGAAAATGTAAATTTACTAT
Source organism: Prunus mume (assembly GCF_029339155.1). Taxonomy (NCBI): domain Eukaryota; kingdom Viridiplantae; phylum Streptophyta; class Magnoliopsida; order Rosales; family Rosaceae; genus Prunus; species Prunus mume. Next base: position 12,587,088 of record NC_142702.1, read on the forward strand.
AAAAAAAAAAACACTTAATGGATTGCTTAATTACGCTTGTACTAAACTAAACAATAATTAGCAAAGAAAGAGTTTCTCATTTTTGAAAGAACGATACTACATGTAATAGGGGTGAAAAATGCCTTTAATTTTTCTACCCTTGCTTAGCTCATAGACACCTTCTAAGATCAACTCTCACACACACCTCTTCATACTTGAGGCTGTTTTACACTCACCGGAACAAGTTACAACTCCCACACACTCAACTCGATCACCTCTAATGCCAGCGGCCTAATAGCATCAAATCCCAATGGATCCTTCGGTGGCATAACCATTAGTGCATTCAACAGCACCATTGGAACTTGGAGATTGCTATCTTCTTCAACACCTCCCTCTTTATAACCCACGATTGTGTTCAAACTCTGTTTCTTTGGAAAATCCTTCATGCGATGAGGCCCTTGGCAAATGAAGCAACTCGAGAACTTCTACTTGTCCTTCTGCTTGTCACCCTTGGGTCCACTCGAAGCAAAAACAAGCTCATTTCCTTTCTCAGCCCTTTTGTTGTTCGAGTGCTTTTTCCTACCAACATCATTCTTCGCACTCCAGGTGACTGCTGCCTAATAATCCACTATAGCAATGGCGGAGTTAAGGTCTCCAACATCTTGTCTCCTCAACTTCGATTGCGCCCAAGACTGCAAATTCATGAGGAAGTTGAATAGCTTGTCTTCCTCCGACATGTTGAACACATCTAGCATCAAAGAACAGAAAGTCTTCACGTAGTCCCTCACTAAGCCTACTTGCTTCAAGTTCTTCAAGGACTCCCTTGCAATGCACGCATAATTACATGGAAGGCTCTGCCGAGTACATGCTCGTGATGAAGACCCTCTCAACATTCGAAACCTTGGTAGCCTTAAAGTATTGCTTCATGTCCCACACGAAATTAGTCAACTCTTCGGCACTTCGCTTGCCAACATGTGCCTTAGGCTCGGGCACTTTGATCTTTGTCATGCTTGGACCCTATTGGCTCAAGCCTTGCTCCCAGCAAGTTTGATCACGCCCAATTCAGTCTCAACATCCTTAAGTTATGCTACTATGGCCTCAGCCAAGCCATCCATGTAACCTAGAACTTCAGTGACTTTCCTCTCCATCGAAGCCTTCAATTCTCTGAAGACTTTTGAATCTCTGCCATCTTCACACGGAAATCCTCTAGTTGCATTGCCACACTCAATGCATCATCACTCATTAGTGTGCGAAGATAAACTTCAATCCTAGTCACCCTATCCTTCAAGGAACCGCTTCCATTAGTCATTCTCTCACTCAATTGAAAATTCAAGTCTGCACCGCGCTCGAAAATGCCACAACTCCATCGGATCCCAGGGGACAATTCGCACTCTCCACATACACAAAAACGTGACTCAGCAAGCTCTGATACCAACTGTAAAATGGGTGAAAAAAGCCTTTTAATTTTCTACCCTTGCTTAGCTCTTAGACACCTTCTAAGAACAACTTACACACCCCTCTTCACACTTTATGCTCTTTTATATAGTGGAATAAGTGACAACTCCCACACATTCAAGAAAACTTGCACTATCAAGTAAACAAACACAAAGTTTACTGGTACGCACTCCAAACCCTGTATTAATTCTCAAATAGCAAGGAAACACAAGTTTCTTTCTTAGTTGGGTTACCACAACGACCTGGTAACTCAACCTTGGCCACACAAGGCCTTTTATAAGCATAAAACATTCAGAGGACAACCCCCAACTGCTAGGCTTTACTGCACCACTCGGCATCCGACACATTAGTATATGGTTAACATCCCCAACCGATAGGACTTGCTGGCAGCACCCTAGTTTACCATTTCATGATTGCAATTTGCTCAAGTAACTACCCATGGCTTTGTTGGTGCCTTCCCAACATGTCTGTACCCTTAATGGTCATTTTACACTCCAAAAACCTCACCCACGAATTCTGGATCATGCTACAAGTGCTGGTAACCATCCACCACAACTTGGTAACCGTTTGCACCTTTGCCACATCCAAGTACCCATGGTGCCACTCACATACATGTTCAAGCCACTTAGAACCCCTAAAAACAGCTAGGAAACCATCACAACCATTGAGAGACTACCCAACACAATGTTTGTCCAAGCTGCACAATCTGTCTTCATTTGTCGACACCGCTTATTGAGTATTGTGGAGTGCTACCGAAAGGATCTATCAAGTGTTGTCGATGCCTGCCGAGATAATCTGTCGAGTGTTATCGACAGCATCTGCCGGTATCTGTAGACGGTTGTCGAGGAAATTTGTTGATAGGTATTGAGCCAAGTTGCATAGGCTGCTTCCAAGTATGTTGTACTTCATGTTCACATCCAATGTCTTTGCTACCTACTCTCAGCCAAAGACACACTTCAAACCTTCACGTGCCTTGTCTCAATGTGCACCACCTGTTGTACATCCTCCTTTCCTTAGCATGGTCCAAGACATCCAACCATGCCATGGCACATCTCACTTATTCAGGGTCTTGCACTAGGGGACTTAGTCATTTTGTTGCCTATTATTCGTAAAGTACTTCTTTAGACAAAAAATAGAAAATGAGCCCATTCAAAATTATTTGGGTTTTTGATGAGCTTTGGGCCAAAAAGTCATGGTTTCTACCCAAAGTAAAAGAATAAGTAAGTTCTGAAGTAAGCCAAACCATGGGCCTAATAGTTGCAGCCCAAACTTCTTTTACTTATTTTAGGACCTTTCCTGTTGAGAGAGGCAATAACATAATAAACTTACACACACTATAAGGATGTTAGTACTTGAACCCAAAACATTTCCTTTGGGGAGCATTTACTCCAAACCATTACACTATTGGGTCCTTTGCATCTAGTCTTCTACTTAAATACATAGTCTAAATACATTTACTCAAAGGATTTCGACTGAGCTTGACAACTAGGGAGATTTCAAGCGCTAAACCAAAGAGCAACCGCATTAAATGCGATTTGAGCGTTGAAGTCCTATTGAACTAACTTGTCAGCAAAGGACTCGACTAAAGCCAGTTCTCATCATAAGCTCAAGAATCAAGGGCATTCAAGTTCACCAACTCACCCGTAAAAGAAGGTTTGTCAATAAATTCGTCCATCTTATCACCGAACGGGCATACACAAATGCCAAGAAGGCTATATATGCTAGCAATTTGGAAGTGCACGGGACTTACAATCTCTCTTACAGAAAGACTTCAAACTTGATCAACACTTTATCTCATTGAAATCGGATTATATTTTCTTTATTTTAAGATTTCTTTTGTTTATTGCTCTGCCAACATCTAGTATGATTCCTAGTTTATAGAATTAGTCTTCTAAATTCTTTTACATTCATCTAATTCTTGTATCATGAACTGAATAGAGAAATCTTTAGTTCCAAGTTTTATTCTAACCCATTTCAATCTCAATATAAATCTGTTTACTCTTTATCATCTCATAAAGCTCAAATCTAGCAACTTTAATGGTATAAAATTCATGTCGGGCAGTTGCCTGATCTGGGGTAGTGTAGCCTGATTTGCATGGTGTTGTATCAGATATTATCTTACCAGCGTACAAAGTAGAATATTAATCTTTAGTCATACAAGATATTAAAAATAACTAATTTGAGCCAATTCCTCACTGGGAGCACAGTGGCTTGATTAGCAGTTAAGAAATTAAGCGTGAATCTTAAACAGTTCAAACAATAGACCAGTTACACATCTTTTTATTGGGCTAAGCCAAGTACCAAATAGTGGCACGCCTATTCATTAAGCTACAAGGACTATTCCAAAGTCCATTACTTAGGCCCAAAGCGAGCTCTTTGTTCAGCTTGATTCAAAACATAATGGCAATACTGTCAGGATACGGTACACTTGCCATTCTAATGGTGAACATTACCTCTACTTCTCTTCCTCCTTTATTTTCTCCTTCTCGTTTCAAACAAAATAATTATAGTGTGGCACTAGAGTATAATCATGTAGTGTACTTGTCCATGTATTATAATATAAATGAATAGTTATTAGCATTGTGCCTTAAAAATGAGCATGGTAGCATCTAGAAAGCCCCTTACAATATTCCATTTTAAAAAGGACTTTTATAAAAATTGGTCCTTGAACTTTTTTAAAGTTCTCATTTTAATTAGTTTTCAAACTTTTAAATCAATCAATATAATCCTTCATCTTTTAGTCTAGATATCAATTTTGTCACTAATGTCAGGTTCTGAAAAAACAAAAAAACAAAAACAAACTTTCGTTAAATTTGGTCACATGTCATCGCCATGACCAAATTTAAAGAGATATTATCATATAAATAAAACTCACGTTTTTGCTCAACAATGCCATATCTAATTATGATTTCACACATTTGGGCTCCATCATGGAGAGTAGATACCTTTCTTGAGTAAAATACACAACTTTACTGTGTTTCATGGGTGGATATAGGTTATATTTTACGAACATACCCTTTAATGTTGGTCATGCGACCAATTTTCACAAAATTTTTGACAAAATGTGATGAGAGGGAACAAACTGATGTCTAGATACTGCATTGATTGATTTAAAAGTTTAAGGACTTAAATGAGGACTTTTAAAAATTTCCAGACCAATTGTGATAAAAAAAATTATTAAAAAAAAAAAATCCTTTTACAAATACAAGATAGCCATGTGGCATCGAATGCTGGCTAAGTGCCAATTTTGCTATCTTAAAACCACTGGATAGCTATTTTTGAATGTTAATAGTAATTATTAGCAATTTTTGAATATGTTTATATTAGTGATGAGCAATTTTTGAATGTTTCAAGTCAATTATCAGCAATTTTTCTTTGGTATACTCTTGTATTGTTAATCGTGTTTATGATGTTTTGCACTTGTTCTTTTGAAGAAATGAAGGGCCCAATCCTACCACCCTGTTATATTTGTGCATTAATTTTGGCTGATTAAGTTTGACCTTTTTTGAACTTTTGTACAATAAGGTAATAGAGGATAATGAAACAGGAGGAGGAGATGAAACCTTCTATACAAAAATCTGCTTTTACTTTTCTCAGAATAGCTTTAAGCAATAATAACACTCCTTGACATGATTAAGGACAATTCATGCATTAGGATAAAAGGGTACATGTCCTTAATGATTATAATATCACATCAAAATTTGGGTTTTTCAAAAGGTGCTTTCTCATGCTTTTGCTGTCAGCTGCTTTAATGTGGCTCTAGTTTGTCGTTTTGATTGCTTCTTTCAACCTGTTTGAATGTTTGTTGCAAGAGTTTGTCCCAACTACGGCGCCCACTGAAATCTGGAATTTACGTATGCAATTACACCAACAGTCTAAATGAAGCTTCCACGTTTCTCTTCATCAAACTTTTTTGGCATGGTTTTTGGCTTGTCTCCGTCACTCTACACACCTAAAACTCTTTGAAAGAGATTCTCTATGCATTCACTACCAAAATCATGAAATTTCTAACTCAATTTCTCTTTTGGGATGTCATCTATTCAAGGTCTTTCAACGTTAAGAGAAAATAAATAAATAAATAAGAACCCATTAAATTAAAAGTTAGTGAAAACCGAACTTGGGGAAGTGCCACTTCTCATAACCAAACATGACTCCTAAACATTCACGGCAACTACCCATTTTTATATTATAAATCTCAAACAAATTTTTATTTTTTTCCTTGTAATACAAACCGGAAAAGGAAAATCGAACTTGATCTCGAATACACCGATAAATGCTCTTAATTACTTGAGCTACAAACCCATTGCATAAATCCCAAACAAAATTTGTCTGTCACAAAGATAAGTATTAATTAGAATAGGTCGGTGAGAGACTCATAATTCCAATAGTAAAACCTAAATATTAATTAGTTAACTGTTAGGTAGGTGTGTGTAATTGTGTGTATATCAGGCCCAATAAAGAAGAAGCAGAAGAACAAGTTTAAACTTCTGTTGTGTCATATGGGTCCTTTCAAAGGAGCCTTCGCATTATCTCTGGAACTTACTTATGCATGCACGAAGACTCCACGCGTTTCTTCGAACTTCTATACAGCACTACGTATACGTGTGTGTATCTATATATCTATATGTATAGAGCAACCTCAACCAAATCGAAGCAAACTACCTATCAGCCTATAATCGAAGCAACCTCAACCAAAGACTCAGAGAAAAATGGTTTACTCTCAGCAAAGAAGCATTACTATTCTTATGCTTCCATGGCTAGCTCATGGCCACATATCTCCCTACCTAGAGCTTGCCAAAAAGCTTACCTCTAAGAGAAATTTTCACATCTTTATTTGTTCCACACCTGTAAATCTCACCTCCATCAAGCCAAAACTCTCTCAAAAATACTCTCATTGCATTGAATTTGTGGAACTTCATCTTCCACATGAAGAGTTGCCTGAACTGCCACCTCATTACCACACCACCAATGGCCTCCCTCCCCATCTCATGTCCACTCTCAAAAGGGCCTTCGACATGTCCAGCAATAACTTCTCCACCATCCTCACAACCCTGAAGCCAGATTTGCTCATATATGATTTTCTTCAACCATGGGCACCCTCTCTAGCTTCGTTGCAAAATATTCCATCAGTCGAGTTCATCACCACCAGTGCTGCCTTGACTTCATTTGGTGTTCACCATCTCAAGAACCCTAGTGCCAAGTTTCCTTTTCCTTCAATCTATCTTCGAGATTACGAAGCTCAAAAGTTCAACAATCTGTTAGAATGTTCATCAAATGGCATCAAGGACGGAGACCGCCTACAGAAATGCAGTGATCTATCTTCTGATATCATTTTGGAGAAGACATCTAGAGAGATTGAAGCAAAATATGTTGATTATCTCTCTGGTTTAATGGGGAAGAAGATCGTGCCAGTTGGTCCGCTTGTTCAAGAGCCAATGGATCTAAAAGTCGATGAGGAAACATGGATCATGAAATGGCTGAACAAAAGGGAGAGGGCATCAGTTGTGTATGTTTGCTTTGGCAGTGAGTACTTTCTAACCAAGGAGGAAATCGAAGAGATAGCTCATGGGTTAGAGCTTAGCAAAGTGAGCTTTATTTGGGTTATAAGATTTCCAAAGGAAGAGAAAGGTAGAAGGGTTGAAGAAGTATTACCAGAAGGGTTTTTAAAGAGGGTGGGGGAGAAGGGAATTATAGTGGAGGGTTGGGCTCCACAGGCAAAAATATTGAAGCATTTTAGTGTTGGTGGGTTTGTGAGTCACTGTGGATGGAGCTCAGTGTTGGAGAGCATCAAGTTTGGTGTTCCAATTATAGCCATGCCTATGCATCTTGACCAGCCGATTAACTCTAGATTAGTAGAGGAGGTGGGTGTTGGTGTGGAGGTTAAGAGAACCGCAGAAGGCAGCCTGCAAAGAGAAGAGGTAGCAAAGGTGATCAGAGATGTGGTTGTGGAAAAAATTGGAGAGGGAGTGAGGCAAAAGGCATTGGAAATAAGAGACAGCATGAAAAAGAATGAGGATGCAGAGATTGATGGGGTGGTGGAGGAATTGATGCAACTCTGGACGAAAAGGAAATCGAATGTCAACACTTGAATAATAATCATGTGTAGCATGATTATTGCTCACGTCAGTGTCTAAAAATCTATGTTGGTTTTGACTTCTTTGTAGTTTCAAGTGGTGTTGGTTTTCTTTGTAGTTTGAAAAGAGGTTGACCTGAGTACTCATTTTCTAATGATTTTGAATGCTCACATCAGCTTATGTGTGTATGTTTGAATGCTCACGTCAGCATATGTATGTATATATACATGTATGCATCTGTGAATAAAATTTTTGAATATGAAAATATCTCATAATTATCCTAGAAACTGAGACTCCATCCATTCCCAACTGAGACTTCTATAAGAAATTGTTGTCTGTAGAAAGAGAAACCATATGGACTTCAGATTCTCATCAACTCTTCAAGGGAAGTGATAAAAGGAAGAATAAATAAGGAAGTTAGACACCTATAATTTATGAGGAGGTTTTGCTCCAATGCAGGACAAAGGCCAAGTTCTTTTTTTTTTTTCTTTTTTTTTTTTTCTTTTTTTGGGTCAGAGGCCAAGTTCTTTCTAGAGAGTGAAAGGGGCCGATGTGAGAGTGAGGGTTGGTGGGGTCAGGCATTAATTTATTTTCTGTATTTGAATTGGGGGCAGCATATTTGAGCAGTGTTTAAATATATATTTATTCAGGCCATGGGCAGTGTTTACCGTTAGAGCTCATCTACTGGCAAGTGCCCGGGGACCTTGCTGACCAGGTCAACGGGACTGCAAGGGAAGGGAACATACTTAAATTGTAATAATTTCTTTTTTTTTAAGGTATTTGTTTATGAAACTCTAATATGTAGATAAGAAAAATACTTCAAAGCAAAAGAGGAGAATATAAAATACAAATTTATAAATAAACCCAATCCTAGACATGTATTTATAAAAAAACCCAAGCACTATTTAAACATAGAAACACACCCAAAATCAACCCAAAAGTCAACTTTTTTGGTGTGTTTATAAATGGGTTTTGAGTGTGTGTAATGATGGGTTTTGGGTGTGTTTATATGTTTAAATAGTGCTTGGGTTTTTTTATAATTTCAACCCCCATTTTGGGTGTTTTAGTGAAACTCCCGATATTCATGACATTTTAGACGATGCAACACAAATGACAGAAGTATTTAAAATTTTATAGAAGTATGGATTAAATACACCCCATACGTACAATGCAAGAAACACGTGTACAAACGAGTATTGAATTTCCACATAAATATGAACATTGTGCCACTCAAAATTCTTCTCAATATCGTACGGTTACGAAAATGTCATCAATCATGTCTAAAGGTTTATTTCAACCAAATTATATGTCATGAAGCATGTTGTTGACAGAGGAATAAAAACATAGCATTTGGCTTCATTTCCTTAAATAGGTGAGCTTACTATGAATTGAGAGTCTGGGTGTAACACAAGTTTGTATGCGCATGCAAAAGCGCAAGATATTAGGGAAATGAATAAAATACATGTATATATACTGCCCAAAACATTGCAACCATTAAGCTACTTTATATGATCCAAACCCTAAAAAATTGAGGCAATTAAGGCATTTGGTAGTCTATTCAAATAGGGAATTCAAGAATTTTGATTTTTCTTAAAAACAAGGAGTTCTTAAATTTATTTTTAAGATTCAAAAACTTGTTTGGTATGCAACTTGAAAACTGTTTTCAAATCTTAAAAATTTGAGAACTTGTGGGTTGTTAGAAAAAATAAAAATAAAAAATAGATCTTTTTTGTTTTTAATGATTGGGGTGTTTTTTAGTTGTTCTTGAGTTTGAGTTTTAAAAATAGGGCTACCAAACAGGTTTTCTTTATTTTGGACTCAAATTCCATTTTTGAATTTAAAAAGTTGGATTCAAGTTGAATACCAAACAAACCCTAAGAGAACTCACGCCAAGATACAAAGAGAAAAATGGAATATGGTGTACATGCATAGAGTGGGCAACAATTGGCATTGGTAAGGGGTAGGGGAAGTCTAGAATAATTAGGTTTGGGGTCATTCTCAATATAGGCCTGGGGTATTAATTTCATCAATTTACACCTCAATGTTTTTAAACTTGTCCAATTTTATCCTTCCATCCCGTTTAGTTCATGGGAAAGGAGGTTTGGGAATGAGAATTCAATTGTTTTCTCATGTTTGGTAAGTCCAGGCATGGGAAATGATTACCTGGCACATGAGAAAGTAGGGAGAAAGTGAAGCCCTCCTCTTAACTTGGGTTTTGTTTTCCCTCCTCATACGAAAATTTGGGAAAATGAGCTAACATTCAATGCACAATTTTCATGACTATTTTGTCCCTATGAACAATTTATAATTACAACATATCATTAAATGCATTCTTTTTTTATTTGATTTAATATGGGTATAATTGGAAAATTATATAAACTTTGTTTTCCATTCCTACTTAAAACAAACATGATAAAGGAAACAAAGTAAAATCTCCCAATTACTTTTCCGACATTACCAAAAGTGGGAAAGGAATCTTTCATTCCCATTCCTTGGGAAATGACATGGGAAGTGATTTCCCCTTAAATCCATTCTGTGAACCAAACGAAGCCTAAGTTGATCATGTGGTCAATCGTTAACTGCTATCATGACCACCATAGGACCCAACAACTTAGGTTTTTTTTTTACTTAAAAAATAATTTAAAATTTTAGAAATTAATTATACAACCTAACAAAAAAGATGTAAAATTGAATAAAATAAAATAAAAACAAACCCTACCCTGCTTCCACTTTCCCTAGCCGCACCAACCACTACCGACCTCTATACCCACCGCGACCCATTCCAGCCGTAGCCGCAGCCACAACCGCCCCCAACTCCAACAATAGCCACAATCTTCTCATCAATAGCAACAACGGCATCACCATCCCACCCTCCCTCCCTCCTAACCCAGCTCGTTGCTTCTTTCTCCTATCCCTTTCCCTCTCCCTCGATTGTAACCACATAGCAAGCTCAGCAACGAGAGTTAAAGAAGGAGAAGTCATTCAACAGTAATGATCTTAGGTATCAAAGCTGAAGTGTTTAAGAGTTTGATTGCTGAAGGGATCAAAGTTGAAAAGTTAAAGACTTTTATGAATTGGAGCATTTAAGACGAGAAGCTAAAGGGTTTGGTGATTTCTAGGACACGACTGGCGAGGCTGAAATTGTGGGCGGTTCGAGCCACAACCTTGCTACTAATGTGGGCTATAGCTATGCAGCTAAAGGCATTGGGCAAGACCTTGCTGCCATGGATATCTAAAAGCTCTTTTCCACCTCAAAGTATGGTAGCCCTCTTGTCATACCTAGCCACTCCCACAATTGCCACTTTTCCCTTTCTTTTCTTTCCTTCATGCCTTTGCCAATGTTATGTTGTTATGTTGAATTTTTTATGGCTTTCCTCTTTGCCATTGTTTGCTTAATCAGAAAAGTTGCACTGCTTTCCCTTCTTGGGGATCTCTATTTTTCTTTGAAAATCCTTTTGAAATTTGATTCTATGATTGACTTCATGCAATGACCCTTTCTGGGGTTTCTAAATCAAATAAGTTATGCTTTAAGAATTTTCTCCCTTGAAATTTGTGTGACAGAGAGTGAGAGAGAAACAGAGACAGAGAGAGTCTAGACAGAGACAGAGTGAGCGTATAACTAACTTTAAAAGTTATTATTGTTGCCTTGTGAGCAATATGATTGAAGCTTGATCTATGGATTTTGACGCGAGGTGAGAGCCATTAGGTTAGATCCATGGATATAACGAAATATGAGAAGTTATGAGAAATGGTTATGGGCTTTTGTTTCATTGTGGATTGATTTTATTTTATTATTGTTGGAGAAAATATCTACGCCCTAATAACACATCGATCACAAGACTTTAGGGACCAAATTACTGCTGGCTAGGGGCGGGAGAAAGTAACGCATCTTGTCATGCGTTAATTATGAGCACTAAGCATCATGCTTGTAGCTGGCAGCAATAGCTCCTCTGCGAGGGTACTAAGAAATATTGGCCACACCTAAGTCCACATAACAGAAGAAGGCCAACAAGGCATCTAACCAAAGACTCAGAGGAATCAATCGACAGTGCCTAAGTGCCTTGCAAGCCTTTGGCAACCGTTGAATGGGCGCTCTAAGGGATAAGCCTAGCAATACTCTTCCTTAAGGAGTACGTCTCCGATAAATTAGCCCAAATTCTCGAAATCTCTTTATTTATTACAGGAGCAATAAAAAGGAGATTAAGCTCATCCATTTAGGAGTTAAGGGGTCTTAGTACCCCAATCATCGTTCAACACTTAACTACTCAAGGAGGTAAAACATTCACGACAGAGTTCTATATAAACCAACCTCCAATTCTTGGAGAAGGTAACCGTGGTAGCAAATCTCCTCTTGGGTGAATTAAATGAAGAACTTCACTCAACTTTAATCACTCCTCAAAACATTCAAAATAATTAGGGTTTAAAACTGATATGTTTATTCTTCTCTCAAGGAGGAATATATATACTACATACAGAGTGGTTACAAATAGGAAATATGTACAAAATCTTCTAATTCTACTCAAATTATATAATTACAATAAAACAGAAATTCTATTCCTAATAGGAACGTTGACTCACGCCAACACTCCCCCTCAAGTTAGTGCATAGATATCGGTAATGCCCAACTTGTTAAGTGAATCTTCAAATCGGCACTTTGACACAGCATGGGTCAACATATCTGCAAGCTGCTTTGAAGAAGGCACAAAAGGTATAGAAATTAACTTATGCTTCAACTTCTCCTTAATGAAATGCCGATCAACTTCTACATGCTTAGTTCGATCATGTTGCACTGGATTGTTAGCAATTTCAAATGCAGACTAATTATCACAGTGGAGTTTTGTAGTAGCATTCTATCTAAACCTAATTTCAGCAAGTAACCACCTCAACCACAATATTTTACAAAACCCCTTGGGCAATCCCTCTATACTCAGACTTTGCGGAGGACCGAGACACAACGTTTTGCTTCTTGCTACGCCACGTAACTAAGTTACCACCAACAAAGGTGAAGTAACCTGATGTAGAACATATATCTGTAATATTCCCGACATAATCTACGTCATTGTAACCTTTCAGATCCAAGTGACCATTTTTCTTAAATAATAAACCTCTCCCAGGAGCAGACTTTAAATAACTCAAAATACGCATCACAGCAGCCATATGATCCTCACTAGGTGAATGCATAAATTGGCTAGCAACACTTACAGCATAAGCAATATCAGTGCGTGTCAATGATAAATAAATCAATCTCCCAACTAACCTTTGATATCTTTCTCTGTTAGTTGGGACCTGATCCACATAAACACAAAGTTTATGATTCTCAACAATAAGTGTATCAACTGGTTTACAGTCAAGCATTCCGATATCTGCTAGCGGGTACATGACATACTTCCTTTGTGAAAGAAATAAGCCATGTTTAGATCGAGTGATTTCCACTCCTAGAAAATATTTCAGACTGCCTAAATCTTTCATCTCAAATTCAAATGCTAAACGTTTCTGCAATTCCTCGATTTCTACAGTATCATCACCAATCACAATCATATCATCAACATAAATAATCCACAAAGTCACCTTACCAGCCCCATATTTAATGAATATAGTATGATCAGTATTAGCCTGTTGGTAACCAAACTTCTTCATAGCTGTGGTAAATCTGCCAAACCATCCCCGAGGAGACTGCTTTAACCCGTACAACGCCTTTTTCAATTTGCACACGTTCCCCGTTTCACCGGTAACCCTATACCCTGGTGGAAGACTCATGTACACTTATTCTTCTAGTTCACCATGTAAGAATGCATTTTTTACGTCAAATTGCCTTAGGGTCCAATCCAAGTTTACTGCTAAGGACAACAAAACTCTGACAGTATTCATCTTAGTCACAGGTGCAAAAGTATCATGATAATTAACTCTATATGTCTGAGTGAACCCTTTAGCTACTATTCTTGCCTTGTACCTCTCCACAATACCATCTACATTATATTTAACTGTAAACACTCATCTGCATCCTATAGGCTTAATTCCCTTTGGTAAATCAACAATGTCCCGTGTATTATTTTTTTTGCAATGCCTCCATTTCAATATTTATGGCTTCAGCCCACTTTGGATCATTAAATGCCTCCTCAACACAGGTTGGAATTTTAATATTATCCATTCTGGTCACAAACGCTTTTCACTCAAGAGATAACCTGTGATCAGACACATAATGGGCAATATTATATCTCGCTTTGCCTTTTGGTGAGTAATGATCAGGTGGAATCCCACATGACAGGACCCACCCCGAATTTCCCAGAACTCGAGACGAATCCTGTGGAAACCCAGACATCACTCCGATGTCGGTCCTACTCACTAGACGGTAACCTCCTTCTTCAAAAAGAAGTAGGGGCACGAGACTTTCTGCTGAAATTTCATCAAAGTCTCCCCTGTAAATTAAACATTCCCCAAAATTTCCACCTGCATAAAACACATTTTAATATCCCAACGGGCAGTATGCACAAGATAACAACATGCAATTCATCTAATTGGCTTCCGGCCTTCAAATACTTCCAAACAAACTACCAACACATTCCTTAAGCCAAATAATATAATCATTTACTTTCCCAACCATTTAGCATACGAGGCTCCAACCTCCTAATGCAAACGCATCTCGTTCTCACTCACATAGTAGGACCAACGACGAGGTCGGAATCATACTCAATGCAACCACCTAAGTGGAGTCTAATTCGCGGCTGCACCTAGAAACTTTAGGCTGCCTACGTACTCTTTATGAGGGATCAAGCCACACGTAGTTCTTTTTCTAAAATCCTTTTTCTTTAAGTCACAACTCACCAAAACCTCCCAATACGCTAGAACATCCAAAGTTACGTATGGGGCCTGTCTGCACGCCGGATAAACCTACGATACGTGGGACCTCATTATTATATCACATATCTCCCCTCATACATCGGGGCGCACCCGGCCACGTATGGGGTCTGTCAACACGCCGGCTACTCCTACGACACGTGCGACCTCAACACAATATCAATCTCCCTCATACGTTGGGACGCACCCGGGCACGTATGGGGTCTGTCAACACGCCGGCTACTCCTACGACACGTGTGATCTCATCACAATATCACATATCTCCCCTCATATGTTGGGACGCACTCGGCCACGTATGGGGTATGTCAACACGCTGGCTACTCCTACAACACGTGCGACCTAAACACAATCACATATCACCCCTCATACGTCGGGACTCACCCGGCCACGTATGGGGTCCGCATCAACATGCCGGCTACTCCTACGACACGTGCGACCTCAACACAATCACATATCACCCCTCATATGTCGGGACGCACTCGACCACGTATGGGGTCTGTCAACACGCCGGCTACTCCTAAGACACGTGTAAACTCACACAATCATAGGGCATAGGGTAGTGCATATAGCACTACAAACTGACATTCTATGCTCTTTTTATACCTTTGTATACACACATAATTTTACACATTAATTTCTAATAATATAAACACATTAATAAACAACTAGCATCCAATAATCCCCCATAACCCCCATAACATCAAGACCTGTCACTACGGTCATTTTAATCTTCCTGGGAAGGTAGAACTACCTAGGAAGTCTCACGGTCAACCCAGGGTCAAACTACCCAACCTTGGGCAAACGGGCCAGCCGGGCCCACGGCCTCCAAATTTCGATCTGAAAGTTCCCATAGGTTCTACAGGGTCTAGGACACATGTCCTGCAAGTTTGGTCCAGATTGGACGGTTGGATCGCTCACGATCGCACGATCGGACGGTCACTAAAACCCTAGACCTAGGGTTGGCATTTCCAGAGTATCCGAGACTCCGTTTCTCGATCCGTCGAATCCTACACGATCCTAGGAATACCTAGATCAACATATATTAAATTGGAGTCAATCCAACAGTCCGAACCTATCAAACCCAGATAACCCACAATATGCGTAATCTGCATTCGGGTTCAAACGTCAACCGAATTGGAATCGAAAGAACCCACATGCTTGTGAAAACTAGGAGATCACATCAGAACACAAAGCCCTTTTTCTACAGTGCCCACGCGCTGCCACACTAGCCGATAGTGCGTGGGTGTCCAAAGCGATAACCCATCGCCTGAAAAACCCAAAATCACAGCTCGAGACTGAAACACCCTATTTGGAGTCACTTTTGTTCTTGGACCTACCCCAAAAACTGGCCGGAAGTGGCCGGAATCTCCCCATGAAATTCGGCTGAAATTCAATTCGTAAATTGAGTTGCCTACGCTACAAATTGATCAATTCCTACCCAACAGGCAGCTAGAGCTCGGAAAATAGGTGAGAAACCATACCTTGATCGCAAGATTTGGTAGCCGAATCACCGGAACGAGCTCTGAAAAATCTGGTAAAAGCGGCGTTTTTCGCAATTTCCTGCCATCGTGGTGGCTACCGGCAACGTGATGGCACGGGATGGAAAGAGGAGAAGTCGGTGTCCTTTTGGGACCAGTCCGGCCAATTGGTGGCGGACGTGGCGTGGCAGCGGTGGAACTCACGGTGCTACAATAACCGGGGTTTTGCGAAGAGAGAGATAGAGCGGAGAGAGAGAGAGAGAGAGAGAGAGAAAAAAAAACTGAGGGCATTTTTGACTTTTTATCAAAAATCCCTTTTTTCAAATAATTACGATCGTGCCACTAAGTTTCATTCAATCATAACTCTCTCATTACAACTCCTATTTGAGCCCACTACATGTCTACGGATTCATCTCGTCATGCCCTACGCAAGGTATAGTCGGAATTCCCAAATTCCTTTTGAATAAGAAATAACCAAATTACCCCTATCCCGAGGGTAAATTCGTAATTCCACTCAAATTAATTAAAACATGGGATAAATTTGAAGTCGGAGTGTTACACCACGGTTCCATCTAGGTGGTAAAATATAAGAATTATCAGAAGTATGAGTAGAAGCACTTACCTCAGGAATATCCAGGGGAGCTTGATCGGGTACTATTAGAGAAGCTTCATGGGGGGCAATCGATTGATGTGATAGTGACATCATTTAAAATAATAGGTTCAGCTAGTGTAGCAGGTTCAGCAGGTTCGGTCGGTTCTTCCCTTTGTATCAAACTATCCAATACTACTCCCCCTTGTAAATCTAGCCAGCTATGTCCTTCACTACTAGTCTCCCCCTGAAGGATATGCTCGGGTGTATCAAAGAAGAACATTTCATCCTCAACAAAGGTAACATTCATAAAGGCATATAGATGTTGAGTTGCAGGATGATAGCATGGGTAACCTTTCTGATGAGAAGAGAAACCCAAAAAGACACAATGGAGAGCACATGGGTCCAGCTTACTCTTCTGATTCTGATGGAGGTGAACATAGATGACACAACCAAACATCTTTGGAGACAGAGTCAATATAGAAGAGGCAAAGACATGATGGGTCAGTACCTGCATGGGAGTTTGGAAATCCAAAACTCGTCACGCTAGGCGATTCAATGATAGACTTCATAGGTAACACCATCCATCCAGAACCGCTTTGGGCCAATCGCGCACCAAGCGTGAGCAGAGCAGCGATGAGGATCTGCCTATTTTTACATTCAGCAGCCTCATTATGTTGTGGTGTTTGAGGGCAAATAGTCTCATGGAGTACTCCTTTAGTGTGAAAAAAATGGGATAACGCCGAATTAACAAATTCTCCACCATTATCAGATCGAAAAACCTTGATATGGAGCATAAATTGAGTCTAAATCATCTGATAGAAATGCTAAAAAATTTCGACCACATCACTTTTATTTTTCATCCCATATAACCACATCATACGAGTGCAATCATCCACAAATCACACAAAGCAACCAACTCCCAAGGCTGTAGAAACTGGAGAAGGTCCCCAAACATCAGAATGAACTAAATCAAATGGCATAAGCCGTTTATTACAACTTGGAAGATAGGATACCCGATGGCTCTTAGCTAAAATACAAGTCTGACATTGGAAATCAGACTTGTTGACAGCACTAAATAATGCAGGAAACAAATGCCGTAAATATTCGGTAATGTAGCAACCAAATCCGGCGATGCTGAGAAGTTTCGCCGCTACCAGCATGAAGAACCCGACTAGTTGCCACATCATCCACATAATAAAGCCCCTCCTTTTAGTACCACGACCAAAGATCTCTCGAGTATGGATATCTTGTAGTAAGACAAAAGACGGATACATCAGTACAACGCAGTTTAACTACTCAGTAACTTGCGATACAGATAATAAATTACTAGACAAAGATGGAACTAGTAACACTTTGTCCAATGGTAAAGCATGTGTCAAGAGTATAGAACCAGCCCCGTGACAGGAGCAGCAGGCATTATTAGCGTCGAACATGATCACGATGAGGTGGAAGAGTAGTAGAGAATAAAGCGGTTATACGTCATACGGTCGGTAGCTCTGAATCAATAATCCAACCTGTATCTCGGGTATCATGGGCATGGAAAGCCTTGCCAAAGTTACCTGGAGACGGAAGTGTTGGAGTGCTTGAGATGGCGGTCAAAGTCGGAAGAAGAGTAGCAGTAAAGTGGTCGTGCCTAGTGGTGATGTCAACCACAAAAGTGGAGGCAACAACCACATGAGCTTTGCTGTCCAGTTGTTCCTCTTTTAAACGCCTCCAATCCTTCTCCCAATCTGGTACCCCATGCAATGCCCAGTAGGTGTCGATAGTATGTCTCTTTTCACCACAATGATTACACTTCAATTTGTATTTTTCTGCAGAAATCAGGCGATGAGGTGGAACAGCAAAAGAGCGGACCACTGATGAGAAACCAAAGTAGTGTTTTTGGAAGCAAACACAACAGCAGGTTCCCTAATCTTGGTGCCGGATCCAAGCATAGTAATCTTGCGTTGAGCCTCTCGACGAACCATAAAAAATACATTTTCGATACTTGGAACTTTATCACTTCGTAGAATATCACTTCGGACCTTGTCATAAGTATCATCAAGGCCAGCCAAAAAATCATACACACGATCTGCCATAACAGCAGCCTGAAAAGTCTTCATATCATCAACATACTTCATCTAAAAAGGACATCTCTTGTCCAATTCAACCCAGTTTGCCTTAAGTTCAGCAAAATAGGTAGAGACAGGATGACCCTCTTGCTTGAGACGGGTAGCCTGGCACCGCAATTCATAGAGCTAGGATATGCAAAGCCATAATAAAACATCTAATTAACAACATCCCAAATTTCCTTAGCAGTAGTTAGAGTATGAAACATATTCAACAAACTGGGTTCCATAGTTCGCAGCATCCAACTTTTCACAATAGCATCAACAATTTTCCACTTCCCAAATTTCGGGTCTTTGGAATCAGGAGCATCAGTGTGGCCAGTCAGGTAACCTAATTTGCCTTGTGTAGTAGCATGGAGTTCGATCATCGAAGCCCATATCTCATAGTTGGATCCATTCAATTTGAATCCCATAGGTAGGTTGGTGGACGATTCAGTATGAACCGTCACAATAGGAGTAGAAGAAGAAGAGTCAGTGACATCTCACATGGTGATAGATAGCGGCGGCAGCAAAAGATTAGGTGACGACGATGACAGTAAGAGATATAAGACAGCACAGGCTTAAGTGTATAGGCTAGGTGCAGCGGAAATAGATATTTTTAGGATTAGGGTTTTGATATTGTATAGACAGATCGGAACCGGCTCTGATACCAACTTAAAATAATTAGGGTTTAAAACTAAAATGTTTATTCTTCTCTCAAGGATGAATATATATACTATATACAGAGTAGTTACAAATAGGAAATATATACAAAATCTCCTAATTCTACTCAACTTAGATAATTACAATAAAACAGAAATTCTATTCCTAATAGGAACAAATTCTATTCCTAATAGGAACGGTGACTCACGCCAACAAAAACTACATGCAAATAAGTAATAATCAATCGGATAAACACCGGTGTAGTGTTGGCCATGGGCCCTCTGATGCCTAAGTCAGAAAAATTATCTCAGGGAGATCTGTTTTTTCAGGAAAGTTGCAAGAGGATTTTCTCAAAGAGAGAGAGAGAGAGAGAGAGAGAGAGAGAGAATCAAAATTGATCTTGAGACCAATCATTGATTTTGGAATTGATTAACCAATCATTGATTTTTGAATTGATTAACTTTCATGCTCCATTAATTAGCTAATTAAATGAGGATTTAATCAACATAATTAATGTGACCAAGGGCAGACTTGACTTCTACATTAAATTCCACATGGGGCCACCGCAATGGTTATGAAATTATTTGCTCCTAAAGTAATTGTTTCTTGAGCTAAGAAGCCTTATTTTTCTCTATGTAGTCAACTAACTTAGGCATTGAAAGCTTTTTGCTCACAGTGCATCAGTATATTCAAAGACTTTCATTGTCTCTTCTTAGTTTTAGGCTACCAAGGTGTTATCATGAGTGCTTATATTAATTATTAGCAATTTTTAAGAGAGTTGATTTCCTCATTCCTATTTTCTCCACTTACACTCCCTTTTGCTTGTTATACTTTTTAATCAATTTTGTTCTTTCTCTTTCCTATATCCTTACCCTATATTAATTTTTTTTACTTCATTTTTATATTATTTCTTTTTCTTTATACTTAATTTTTCAACTTACACTCCATTTTCAGTATTAAAGGGGAAAAAAACTTAATTTCTTACTCGATTAAAGGGAAAAAAAATACTGAAAATGGAGTGCAAATTGAAAAATTAAGTATAAAGAAAAAAAAACTAATATAAAAGTGAAGTAAAAAGAAATTAATGTAGGATAAGGGTAGAATAGAAAAGAGAAAGAACAAAATTGATTACAAAGTATTAAAAAGCAAAAGCGAGTGTAAGTGGAGAAATGGAGAGTGAGGAAATCATATCCCTTTTTTAATATGCTATTAGTTGTTCGCAATTTTTTAATATGTTAACATTCATTATTACAAATTTTTGGATATGTATGTATTAGTGTTATTATCAATTTTTTAAACCAAAATAGTAGGTACGTGTATCAGTTCAAAATTAATATAATTTAATCAATCTGCATCCGAAATATAGATTTGATTATGATTTTTTCGATCCAATTCAATCAACTAGAGGTTTATATCCAATCCAGTTCGATCTAATAGGTATTCAATTGGATGATCGATTCTGATAATGAAACAAGACAATAATGAAATATGAAACATTTATTGTCATGTTTAATATAATCAAACATTTTAAGAGATGTTTAACAACAACAAAAACATTTTAATAGATGTAATGTAGTACAAATGAAACTCAAAGGCACATTTTTCTTTTGAACCTGAGTATCCGGGAAAAAGAAGAATATTTGATCCTATCCAAATTTTTCTTTTGCTTCGCATAAGGGGCATGATGACTTGACGCCAGCCTCACCTTCCTCCGACTTATCACCGGCAATTTTCTCAAGGTTCCAAACTCAACGGTGGCAACTAAACATGAGGGTTGCGCTTGTTGCGGGACTTAACCCAACACCTTACCGCACGAGCTGACGACAGCCATGCATCACTTGTGTCTGTGTTCCCGAAGGCCACCCTCTCTTTCAAGAGGATTCACTACATGTCAAGCCCTCATATGGCTCCTCGTTCAATTATTTTGAAGTCATTGGATCTTTTTCCTCGTTCGAGAATCTCTTCCCTTATCCCACTCCGTTCCGAAGGGTCATGTAGGAACAATGTTCAAGTCTATCGGTCTGTTAGGATGCCTCAGCTGCACACATCACTGCATTTCCACTTGACACCTATTGTAATGATAAACGGCTCGTCTAGCCATGACCTTCTCTTGAATTCTTAAAACTTCTGTCGCTTTACCCCCCGCAGGGGCAGAAAATGCATCGCTGTCTTGGTTGTGCTACCAAATGCTCTGGGGAAGTCGGAATAGGAGAGCACTCATCTTGGGGTGGGCTTACTACTTAGATGCTTTTAGCAATTATCCACTCCGCACTTGGCTACCCAGCATTTACCGTGGGCACGATAATTGGTACACTAGATGTGCGTCCTTCCCGGTCCTCTAGTACTAGGGAAAGGTCCTCTCAATGCTCTAACGCCTACACTGGATATGGACCGAACTGTCTCATGATGTTCTGAACCCAGCTCACGTACAACATTAATGGGCGAATAGCCCAACCCTAGGAACATACTACAGCCCCAAGTGGCGAAGTGCCGACATCGAGGTGCCAAACCTTATCCAATGCTAAATCGATGGCCTACGTATAAAGTAAGAAGAATTCTTTGGATTCAAAAAACAAAAAAAGAAACAACCTTGCTGACAATTATTTGTCTGGTCAAAAGAGTCTTGGATTCTTTTTCATTCCGGCAACTACTGAGATAGGCTGGGCTCTGTAAAGAGTAAATTGGTAGACTTGCACCTGTGTCTGAGTTCAAGAATCAGCACCAAAAGTGCTTCAAAAGGCTCATGGAGTCTTAGGAAACACCTTGGCTTCCGTCACCAATAAAACCAACAGTTGCTTATATATAAATATTTAGGCTTGGCTAGAGAAGCTTGTGGCATGGGAGCTAGCATTCATGAGTTTAGCATTAGAGAGAAAATGCTTGGATTTCCTATGAGAAACAGAGGCTCAAAGTAAGGGGGAGATGGATTTTTGAGAAGATTTGTTGAGGGAAGAGAGGAAAAAATCAAGGAAGAATAATGGGTGGCTTTAGCAAATTTCCAGCAACTTGACAAAAGCTTAGTCAGGCTCTTAAGTGTTTTGTCAGAAAAGAAAAGGGGGAGCAATGGAAGAACATGGCTCAAAATTGAAGGGTTCCGGTAGTGAGAAAGGATGCTTACTCTCTCTGGATGTGGTTGTGGGAGAGAGAGAAGAAGAAGAAGAGGGAAGAATGTGTGGTTTTAGCAAATTTCCGACAGTACGAAAGCTTCGTCAGGCTCTTGAATATTTTGCCATAAGAAAAAAGGGGAATAAATGGAATAATATAGCTCGAAATTGAAAGGTTCCAGTATTGAGAGGGGATGCTTGCTCTCTCTGGATGTGGTTAGGGGAGAGAAAGGAATAAGAGGGAAGAATGGGTGATTTTTGCAAATTTCCAGTAGCTTGACGAAAGCTTCGTCAAACTCTCGAGTGTTTTGCCAAAAGAGAAAATGGGAAGAAATGGAAGAACATAGCTCGAATTTGAAGGGTTCCAGAAGTGAGAGGGGATGCTTGCTCTCTCTGGATGTGGTTATAGGAGAGAGAGGAAGAAGATGGAAGAATAGGTGGTTCTAGCAAATTTCCGGCAACTTGACAAAAACTTCATCAGACTCTTGAGTGTTTTGTCAGAAAAGAAAAGGGGAAGAAATGGAAGAACATAGCTCGAAATTGAAGGGTTCCAATATTGAGAGGGGATGCTTGCTCTCTTTGGATGTCGTTGTGTTGATGGGTAGGAAATGCCTCCTTTTATAAGCGTTGGAAGTTCCTTCTTCCCAAGAAACCCTAATTGGTTCTTCCCAAATCTTCCAAGTCTCCCCCTCCATTCCTCTTCTCTTCCTTTGATTCATCCTCATTTTGTGAAATTCTTCCCAATCCAAACACACAGAGACAAAAAATTTAGAAGCTCTAGGGCCTTCCCGTAGCTGTATCTGTGGCAATCTCCTATCTTTGGCTACAGTCTCTCATTTTTTCCTCCTTTATTTCATGGCAAGAGCTGGTGGAAGAAAGAAATGGGTAACGGTGTTTGTCTGAAGGGTGTCTTGCTCCCAGTAGTCTACACACGCACTGATCCTTTGGTTCTTCAGGTTGTTTATCACAGTTTGTCTTTCCCCATGTGCTGGAGACTCCCAACAGCTTGCATATGCAAATATCCTTTGGTTTTTTAGATGGTCTGTCTTGGGTTTGTTTTTTGCCATGTGCTGGAGACTTTCCTAAGATATTTTCTAGGTTGTTTGGGCCACTCCTAAGGTGATGGGCTAATTTAATAAGATGATGGGCCAAATATCTAAGGTTATGGGCTATATTTTCTCTATTTCATGTTTACCCATATATTTGGGCTCAAGAAATGAGCTCAAGTTTTGGGGCTCCCAAGCAGCCCAAAACTTTCGCTTCTTAGGTCATCAATGGGTCTCGTGAATGCTCATAACCATTCATACCACAACCCACTCAGCAAGCCCCGGGTATTTGCTTGGCTTGGACCCACTTAAGCTTGTAGCGTGGCTAGGTGCAAAATAAGGGTTTTTCGCTTGGCATTGCATGTCGATTGGCGTGTTCATGCTCGAATTTTATCATGTTGTAAAGGGCTATGATCGAGTCAAAACGACACTTGACGGCATAATTAGCATGAGATCATAGAGCCAGTATATTTTACGGGCTTGTTACGACCTTTCTGCGTAGCAATGTTGTGTATTTGCTTGGCGTGGCACATGTGCAAGCGAATATAACGAACTCTTGCGTACCCAAGTCAGGTTTCTTCCCAAGTTAGGTGTCACACTAGGCTAGAAATATATTTGGGCCCAGCCTTGGATTTTTTGGGCATCAATACTTTTATAATATATTAAACATAACTCCATCAAATTATTTCTATGTTCATAACTTTCTCAATTAAAATATCCTACACTAAAAAAATAAGCATGAAACTAACTAAATTGCATTGGAATGCATTTGATTGGATCCTCACAAGAAAATCCATCATCCAAACTAATCATGTTAGTTTTGGAAATTAGGGATCCACTCTAATCCATCAAATCATCGAAACTGATTAAAATTATATAAGATTGGATTAGATTAGTCAGTTTAGGCTAATCAAATTGGATCTTGAACATGTTGTACCAACAGGCCCAAATAAGAGTCCACTACATGTCTAAATCATGCATCAATATTGTCCCCATCTTAACCACTTAGAAGAGAGAATACCCAATGGACCTCTAAGTGTGAAATTTTATCACAAAAGGCCTACGTGCAATTAGGAGTGGACCACCTATATTTGAACTATAGATTATTGTTGTAATCTCTTATGTGAGACTTACACATCATGGCTTGCATCGAGTCACATATACCAACAATCTCCACCATGGTGAGATCCAAGCCAAGTTAACCCGCCCGTTCATAACACCAGCACTTTTCAAAAGTCAGCCCCCATAACTCCACCTTTTCCGACAAAGGTTTTCTTAAGCCTCAATAGGAGCCCTTGCTCCAACTGCGCCTAGGATATTCTTGAGCCTTGCTAGGAGCCCTTACTCCACCTAATTAGCTGTGAGTAGGATTTCCTTGAGCCTTTGCCTTTGCTCCACTAGCCCTTGCTCTACTAGCCCGCTCCACCTTTCTCTGTCAGTCCAAGATTTTTACTTGAGTTTCCTCTTTGAACATGTCAATGGCTCCACCTTTAAACCAGAGCATCTTAGCTGAATCGGGCTCTAATACCAATTGTTATACCAAAAGGCTCAATAGGAGTCCCCCACCTGTCTAAACCATGCACCGATATCATCCTCACCTTAACCACCTAAAACAGAAAAGGTCTAATAAACCTCTAGGTGTGGACAAAAGGCCTATTTTCATTACTTAAATAATATATATTTTTAATTTAGTTTTTATAAAACAAAAAAATCTAATTTTGATGATATTTCACTTTTATTTTTAATTACTTTACTAATGTTTAGTCTAAACTGATAATTTTAATCCTTAAATTAATAGGAAAATTAACTGAATATAACGGTGGCACTAGTTTGGCACGAAATAAGAAATTAGTTTGAGGATCAAAATGAAAATCGGGAATAAGTTTAGAGAGTATTTCAATTTAAACCCTTGAACATTAATATTAGTTATTATTTGCAAGTTTTGATTTGTTTACCCTTGTGTGGTCGTATTTATATTGTTTTGCACTTGTTTGTGCGAGACCATTAATTTCTGATTTCTTAACACCCTCTCGAGTGTTAAAGTCATAGCAAACTATGTTTGTGCGCACTACTAGAAAACCACAATTTTGTGTTATGTGGTCAATTCATGACCAATACTCTTTAATCACATGTTATATATGGTCAACATAAATATAGACCACATGTAATCTATAACTTATAAGTCCGTTTTCTAGTAGTGTACGTTATGGCAAGTTTGTTTGAGGCGTTTTGAACAGAAAGAGAACTGCACAATATTCATATCATGACGGAAATTACTCGGCATGACTTTATACAAAAATATTCATATCATCGCTCACACCTGTCATCAACAAAGGAATAAAAAAATTGGATTATTCTCAGCCTGTATCGAAGCATCGGTATGTTTCTTATGCCTCCATGGCCACATGTCTCCCTTCAGTACTGTAAACCTCTCATCTCGAAGCAACCCAAATCATCACTACCAAAATCCTGATACTTCTTCAATGAAGAAATATTGTTGTAAAATTAAAATAAAAATCTCTATGCATTGAAGTTGTGCCACCTCACTATAACTACAAAAATCTTGATACTTCTAACTCAAGTTTTCTTTTGGGAGATCATCTAAGTCAAGGTGCGAGGACATTCTTTTTATTATCTGAATATTCCCATTAAATTAATTAAAAAGTTTTTTTTATATATAGAGAAAAGCAATAATTGTATTCATAAATTAGACACAAAAACCATTAGTCACAAAGACAAATACAAATACCCACAAATGGGTAACATAAATGTGAAAGCATGTAGTGACCACAAAGGGTTAGGCCACATAGGCCAGAAAAACTTTAGCATAAAAGTTGCAAGGGAGACATGAGTCGCATTGTTCAAATCTACCAATACAGCTACAACTTTTAAACTCTCATCAGTACTGAAAAAACAAGTTGAGACTAGAACAATCAAACCAAACGAGAAAAAAACAAACACACAGCAACAAAAAGCCAACATAGCCATTATTATCGCTTCTGTTTCTGCCACCATAATCGTAGTACTGCCACTTTGAAGACTGAGAACACCACCAAGATTGCAGCCAAGAGCCAAGAACATATCTAACCACCAAAATCACATATCCAAACACACATATGGGTAACCTAAAAAGAAATAAACAATATGTAATTCACTTAACAACTTTATAAAATGCATCAAAACATCACTTAAATGTCACTCGTCTTACATTTTTCAATGCAAAAATATCAGTTAACTTTACATAATCAAGTTTTTACCATGTATATCTTTTTCAATAGATAACATAGTTAAGTCATTCAATCTTTCTTATGACATAATTTACCGAAGGTAAGATTTGATCAACTTCAACTTTGAAAAGCTTCTCTCTGCAGAGGTAACTGTGACCGGTATAGTTAACAAAATTTTATAAACAACCCATGCATTTGGGAAACAACTATATGCTGCTATAGCAACTCGCTCATCCCTGTATTTTATTTCTTTAGGATAACTTTTCTTTTCTGCTGCCATTCAACTAGGTTAATTGACTTAAGCTATAAGTTTAAATAATAATTGTTGAGTTTCCACTTTTTAGTTTTAGAGTGAATAATTGGGCTTTTTTTAAATCAATACTTGGGCCTAACATAATATCCTAATACTAATATATAGAACAATTTTTTTAAAAGTAAATAAACTCAATAATAAGGAAATATTATTTTAGACAAAAATAAATAAATAAATAAACTCAATAATAGGGAAATATTATTTTTCTAAAATCAGTTTTGTGGTTCTTCTTAGTAGTTTCCTCATTGTTCTTGTGTTAACCCTTTTTGTTGCATTTAATTTGTATTTATTTTATGCTTAAGTTATTGAAAATTAGTTTATAGGGCTATGAATTACCGTAGTTTTAGTTTTATTTCTAGAAAAATATATAAATTGTAAGTTGAAACTTCTTTTGTATCTATTATGGAGTTACAATAGTTAATCCTACTAATGATAGGAAATGGTCAGTTGTCAGTTACGTTGTTATTAGGCCATAACTCCATATTTATGTTTGTGATAATGACTTGTTGTAACTGTAGATTATTCTCTACAGACTTTATATATATTGTATAATGATCATATGAATAATATAAGGGAAAATCAGTTTATACATGGTATCAGAGCTAATGGCTAACGCCAATTAGCGATCCTTCATTTGCCAACATTGAGAGTCGTTGGCTCTTCTCACCCGAAAGGGTGTTTGCTTATGTATAGTTCTCCATCTTCTCCTCCCTTCTATAATCAGTATTTTTTTTTTCTTTCTCTTTGCCGCTGCCACTGCCATTTTCTTTTATTTTTCAACGCTCCTTGTCAAGCTCTCTGCTCATTGATGAGCCTTTATCTTTCACTCTCTCTGTGTCTAGCTCTCTATTGATGATTGAGCCACTTCTCCTTCTCATGCTCTCCATTGAAGATTGAGCCTCACTCGCCAAGCCTTATCCTAGTCGGCCTTTGTCTCTATCCTGCTGTGTTTCACTGTCGTTAGTCCCTTTGAACTCTCTCTCTCTCTCTCTCTCTCTGTGGTATCGGCCTCTCACGCTCTATCTATGCTAAACCTGTGTTCTTCTCCCCTCTTAAGCCCAATCTATTTCTTTGATTTTACTATTGGTCTCTGTCTTCTTCAATGTTCTCTTGCACTGCCTTTCTTCTTCTCTGTTACAAGGTATTGTTTTCTTTTCTTTATAATTCTTTTATGTTACTGTTTGGGCCAAAAATTGACACACCCAGTGAAAATTAGGCCCGAATAAAGCTGCAAAAAAATCAAAGAAAGATAGAAGCCCAAAAAAAGAGACCAAGGCTCATCAGAGCAAACAAGGCTAATTTGGGCCTCACAGGCCCAATATAATAGGAAGAGGGAGCCCAGAAATAGGAACAATCCCACGTGACATCTCTGGGATAAAGAAAAGTCAGCAATGACCACTGTCATAGAAGAAGTGATTGAAGGGTTCATGACATCAAGTTGATTCTGAAAAAACTGAAGATCAAATCCCTCTTACATATATATATATGTATATTCAGAGATTTTTCTTCTGTCTTTTCAGAGAAGGTAATTCTCCCAAGGAGATAGGCAAGTTACAATCTCAAAGAGGGATAAGCGAGGAAAGCGGGAGTGTCCAGAAAAGGAGTCAAACTAACCATCACGGGTAAAATCTCACAAGGGGCAGTTGAAATTGGGAAAGAGATTAGGTTCCTTTTCAAGAAAATCAGGGAAGTGATTGCCTATTTGAGAGCCTATCTGCCAAAACTGAAGAAATCCTATTTTCTTTCCTTCCATTAAAAAGAAAAAGGGGAGATATCTTTGCCGCCCAATAAATAAACACAATCACCCTACTCCAGAAAAGAAACAGTTTTACTATAAATACAAGAAGGAGTGAACAGGGTAAAGGACAACAAAAAAATCATCACCCAATCAAACAAAGATCCTACACAAAGAAAACCGTCAACAGACAAGTTCAAAATCAACCAACAAGCCCACTTGAATTTCAAGTGAAACCAGCTCCAGATCAGGATCCACAAAATCCAGATTTAAGAAACAAGTCATTCAAAACGAGATTTCTTTCGTTACAAATTTGGTTCAGCAAACCAAGACAGGCAGGGTTTGAGTCTCCTCCAAGTATGGAAAACCTCAACAAAATTCACAGTGCAGTCTCTAGCCCACTGAAGCCCTCAAAAACCGTCACTCCTGCCCGTGCAGATTAAGAAGATTGCAGTTCTGCCCACTCAAAAGCTTCACAAAAGCATGAGGTACATCAAAGCTCTGCCAGAATCAGCCTTTGGTATCGATTTACAAGTTGAAGCCTAGCAGCCAAGGTTGTCAACGGTCCATCCAGCCCAAGTCGTCCCGGGTATCTCATCACCTGTCGGACGAACCTTCTATCTCGACAGAAATAAAGCCCCGGCTGTCCCTTCATCTTCCTCTAATATAAGCATTCACTGTTATATATATATTTTTTTTGTAAAAGGCAGTTCCGCCTAAAGAACAATTTAAATCCCATCAAACCATTCTGGCCAAGGCAACCTCCTTATACTGAGATAAATTGTTAAAGTCCTCACCAGTCTGAGGCAGGAAAAGAACTTACTTGGGAGATATTCCTCACCCAAATTCACAATCGTTTGTTTGCAGAAATCAGTAACTTGGGACGCAAGTTATCCATTCCAAACCAAGTCTGCTAGAAATTTTGCTAGCAGTGGCACGCTCGCACACCAAAGAAAGCTGACTTGTTGACCAGTTTATAGTTCTCAAGGCAGTGGGGAACTTTGCCCTTCCATCATAGGAGTAAACCAAGAACGGGCAAACAGTTACTGGGGTATTCTCTTCTCTTCTTTTCAATTGTGTTGTCTCTCTCCCTATCATGGGTTGTCTCTGTCATCTTGAGTTTCCTTTCCTTTTCATGGATTATCTCTTGCCTCTTGTTCTCTCTCCTTCTTGCCTACTTTCTCCTTTTGATGGGTGTTACCTTTTCTCATCTCTTTCTTTCTCTTTTTTTTTTTCCATCTTTATTTTGAAAAGATTTTAACTCTATGTGTTTTGCCCACACTCTCTTTTCCTTTCTCTGTCTCACTTGGCAAGTGTTTCTTCTCTTTTTTGTGGTTTTTTTTTCTTCCCCATCCCTTTACTTTTAAAATTGTGTTTCTCTCTCTTTGTGCACGACTTTCTGGCATTTCCCACTTGATGATGGGTTTCACTTCCCCATCCCTTTATTTTCCCGCTTATCGCATGCTCTTTATCCTACCTAGAGGTGATTCCTAGGTAGAGTTATGTTTCTCAGGTGCCTAGAGTTGTTCCCTAGGTACATTTGACTTGTATGTCAGCCCTTCATTTTATTCCCTCCTTCCATGAGCCCATGCGCTCCTTCACTTGCTGCCTCTCACTTGGCATTATTTTTATTTTTCTATTACTTTGTTTCTCTCAAGCCGTTGTTGCACCTATGGAGTTCTTCTTTTTTGTTTCCCTTACTAGACTACTACAGACGACTGCTACTGCCATCTCCATCACCATGTGGTTTCTTCATTCAAATCTTGCTATGCGCGCTCGATTTGCGGGGGAGTGTTATGGAGTTACAATAGTTAATCCTACTAATGATAGGAAATGGTCAGTTGTCAGTTACGTTGTTATTAGGCCATAACTCCATATTTATGTTTGTGATAATGACTTGTTGTAACTGTAGATTATTCTCTACAGACTTTATATATATTGTATAATGATCATATGAATAATATAAGGGAAAATCAGTTTCTACAGTATCGTATAAGTCTTTTTCATAAAACTTTTTTCCTCTTGACTCTGGAAACTTAACTACGTATGCATGCACTGTCGCGAAGACTCCACGCGTTTCATCCAACTTCTATATCATGCACTACGCACTATGCACTATGTGTGTGTATATATATGTATATAGCTAGCCATAAATAACCTACCTATCAACCTATAATCGAGCAACCTCAAGCAAAGACTCAAAGAAAAAAATTGGTTTACTCTGAGCGAAGAACCCTTACTATTCTTATGCTTCCATGGCTCGCTCACGGCCACACATCTCCCTTCCTAGAGCTTGCCAAGAAGCTTACCTCTAAGAGAAATTTTCACATCTTTATTTGTTCCACACCTGTAAATCTCACCTCCATCAAGCCAAAACTCTCTCCAAAATACTCTCATTGCATTGAATTTGTGGAACTTCATCTTCCGCATGATGATTTGCCTGAACTCCCACCTCAGTACCACACCACCAATGGCCTCCCTCCCCATCTCATGTCCACTCTCAAAAGGGCCTTCGATATGTCCAGCAATAACTTCTCCACCATCCTCACAGCCCTAAAGCCAGATTTGCTCATATATGATTTTCTTCAACCATGGGCACCCTCTCTAGCTTCGTTGCAAACTATTCCACCCGTCGAGTTCATCACCACCAGTGCTGCCTTGACCTCATTTAGCGTTCACCATCTCAGGAACCCTAGTGACAAGTTTCCTTTTCCTTCGATCTATCTTTGGGATTACGAAGCTAAAAAATTCAACAATCTCTTAGAATCTTCATCAAATGGCATCAAGGATGGAGACCGCGTACTGCAATGCAGTGATCTATCTTCTGGCGTCATTTTGGTGAAGACATCTAGAGAGATTGAAGCAAAATATGTTGATTATCTCTCTGGTTTAATGGGGAAGAAGATCGTGCCAGTTGGTCCGCTTGTTCAAGAGCCAATGGATCTAAAAGTTGATGAGGAAACATGGATCATGAAATGGCTGAACAAAAGGGAAAGGTCTTCGGTTGTGTATGTTTGCTTTGGGAGTGAGTACTTTTTGTCTCGGGAGCACATAGAAGAGCTAGCTCATGGGTTAGAGCTTAGCAAAGTTAGCTTTATTTGGGTTATAAGATTTCCAAAGGAAGAGAAAGGTAACAGGGTTGAAGAGGTGTTACCAGAAGGGTTTCTAGAGAGGGTGGGAGAGAAGGGAGTGATAGTGGAGGGTTGGGCCCCGCAGGCGAAAATATTGAAGCATTCTAGTGTCGGTGGGTTTGTGAGTCACTGTGGATGGAGCTCAGTGTTGGAGAGCATCAAGTTTGGTGTTCCAATTATAGCCATGCCTATGCATCTTGACCAGCCAATTAACTCTAGACTAGTAGAGGAAGTGGGTGTTGTAGTGGAGGTTAAGAGAACAGCAGAAGGCAGTTTAGAAAGAAAAGAGGTAGCAAAGGTGATCAGAGATGTGGTGGCGCAGAAAATTGGAGAGGGAGTGAGATAATTGCAGCACAAATGCTGAGCGACTACACAATTCAAATCATAGTCTATTAATAAATATCTTATTAGGTAAAAACTTAAGAGTGCTGCTAAACGAAACTTAAAATTAATTTAGTACACCTTATTATCATAGTATTTATTGAATTACTAATTTACCCTAATATAAAATTACCAAAAAGAATATATGGAATTGTGAAATCAATATAATTTTAATAAGTACACCATACTCATCATAGTCAACCCTGATCAAACCTAATTTATGGAGACAACCCTGATCAATATAATTTTAATAAGTACACCCTATTCATATCTTGTTGCATTTTTATTTTTTTGATAAAAAAATTTGTTGCATTTGATTCCAAGCAATTGCGAATCCTTGCATGTTAGATATGTTCTTGGCTTACACATGTGCTATTTAAATCTGAGTCAAAATTTCCATGTCGTCCCAATTGCAAATCACGCCACGAAACTGGCCCAGATTTGCATATTTATTTATTAGGCTCAAAGTATTAACTTATGAATATTTTACCTATGAGGTAAAAATAAATAGGAGTTAAATTATACCGATTCACATGGGAAACCTTGCATAATGAAAAGAGAAAAACAAAAAAACAAAACAAAAAAACAAAAACAAAAAACAAAAGGGAAATGAGAACTAGTGATGCAACCCATAAAGTGGATTTCGAAAATAGAAGCAGATTTCAAAAGCTATTTGAAAACCTCATATCCATAAGTTATGAACATTCTCAAACAAACCAAAGAGAAATGGTGCAAAGGAAAGAGATGAGAGATTAAAACTTTGATATGCAAAGCTATTTTCAGATTCTCTAAAAAGAAAGTAGCTTTCAAAATAAAACTTAGAAAACCCATTTCTATGCCATAAATGTTGGCGTGACTTGTGGATATTGACTTACTTTCCTTACACACCAAGGATTCCTATTTTATTTGTAATTGATTTACTTTAATTCCTGATTTCCTACTGTAAATAGATTTAGGAATTTATTATTTACTTGCCCATTCAGGTTTTGTTGTATTATAAATATGACCTCCTACAAGGAGAAGAATACATAGAAAATTCCCACAAACAAATATTCTCTTATAGTTTTCATATTTTAGCATGGTATCAGAGCCACGATCTTGGAATTGCTGACTCTAGTTTCAAACCCCCGCCGCCGCTATGGGGGTTGATGATTTTTTCAACCCTCATGGAGGTAGCACCGCCGACTCCTTTTCTCCTTCTCAACCAACCATACCTGAGTTGAGTGCCCAAATGGCTCAGCTCCTACAGATGCAGACTTTGGCCCCGAATTTGATCCTGAATCAGGATCCTATTTTGACGACCCCAACCCCGACCTCGACTATGACGACGACGACCCCGACCCGACTCCGAAGACGATCTCGACCCCAACTCCGATGATGACCACAACCCCGAATTTGTCTATGATTCAGACCTCGATCCCGATTTCGACTTCGACTCTAGCCCCGACTCAGGCTCAGATCCCGATCCGAATTCCTACTCTACCTATATCCTATGCATCTTCCGCTGCACAGATTATGACTTCTCGACTAACGACACCGACACATGGACTAGATTGCGCATATTGTGGTGATCCGAGACACACTCGTGAGACTTGTTTTAAATTGCATGGCTACCCCGATTGGTGGGCTACTCTTAAAGATCGAGGACAATGCAATACGACCAGTAATGGTACTGGTTATGGATTCCATACTTCCGATAAGATTGATTCCAGGAGTTGGATAATTGATTCCGGTGCAACTGATCATATGACGTTTGATCCTGATAATTTTCTGAATACTACACAACCTCGACGAACCTGTATTGCAAATGCCAATGGCGTTACTTATCCTGTGACAGGGGCTGGCACTGTTGCACTCTCATCCTCTCTCACACTGTCTAATACTTTACTTGTTCCATCTTTATCTACTAAATTGTTGTCCGTTAGTCAGCTTACTGAACAATTGAATTGTTGTGTACTCATTTACCCGAGTTTTTGTTTGCTTCAGGATATTCACACTAAGGAGATTCTTGGTCGTGGTACTAAGAGAGGGGGGCTATATTATGTCGATGACTTCAGTCCTGGCATAGCTAACAGTGTGACGCATCCCTTTGATAGCAAACAAAAGCAAATTTGGTTGTGGCACCGTCGATTGGGACATCCGTCTTTTAGTTATATGAAGCATCTTATACCAGATTTATTCTCAGGTTTCAAGGACTCCGACTTCACATGTGATACTTGTATTTTGGCTAAGAGTCACCGTGTGCCCTACCCGTTGAGTACGAACAAGTGTACTACTCCATTTACGTTAATTCACTCTGATGTCTGGGGACCTTCACCTATCACTGCTCCCTCTGGTGTTAGATGGTTTGTCACATTCATAGATGATTGTACACGGATGACATGGCTTTATTTGCTGAAGAATAAAAACGAAGTGTTTTCCCGTTTTCAATCATTCCACAAACAGATGAAAACTCAGTTTAATGCTCAAATCCAGATTCTTCGCTCCGACAATGGTGGAGAATTTGTCAATCATGACTTTCAAACTTACTTCCAACAACATGGAATTATCCATGAGACGACTTGTCCTCAGACACCGCAACAAAATGGTGTTGCTGAACGAAAGAATCGACATCTTCTTGAAACCGCCCGAGCACTTCTGATTGGCGCTCATGTTCCTCGCCATCACTGGGATGATGCTATTGTCACTGCAGTTCACCTAATCAACCGCATGTCTTCTGGTGTATTGACTTTTAAAACTCCCTTACAGGTGCTTGCGCAACACGACCTCTGCCCTCTGTTTTGGTACTCACACCCCGAATCTTTGGATGTGTGGCTTTCGTTCATCTCCACAAAAATCAACGTAGCAAACTTGATCCATGTGCGCTTCGTTGTGTTTTTGTGGGTTATGCCACTCATCGAAAGGCTACCGTTGTTATCACCCTCCTACCGGACGTACCTATGTCACTTTGGATGTGACCTTTCGGAATCTGAGCTGTTCTTCCATGACCCATCATCCAATTCCCTACGCTTGGGGGAGATACGAAATGAAGAGCAGAATTGGAGCAACTTGGAAAACGAAGAAATTCTCCTATGTACAGAAATAATTGATCATCCCGAGTCTGGAGCACAAGATTACTCTCTGCCGGCGACCAATCGCCCATTCATAGCGATCAATTACCTGACCCACCTGATCCATACGAAGATATTTCGATCCGAGTCTCACACCTACAGACAATACAGAACAACAAGATGAAGACCCCCCCTCTAACTCAACAGTACCAACAGACCAATCTCCTGAGAATATCCTTGAGGTAAGTACTCCTACTAGACTTGTGCATTTAGAGGATAAAACTATTGGATATCAATTACCTTTCAGGCAAAATCGTGGGAAGCCATCAAATCGCTATTCACCTGATATTAGCAAGACATCCAAGTATCCAATTGCAAATCATGTATCTACTGAGAAGCTGTCTGAACCACTCAAGGCTTTTGTGCATCAGTTGTCTGCTATCCATATTCCAACCAAGGTCTCTGAAGCATTGAAAGATCCTAAGTGGGTCCAAGCTATAAAAGAGGAGATGAAAGCTCTTGAGAAAAATCAGACTTGGACATTGGAGACTATACCACGAGAAAAAAGACTATCGGATGTAGATGGGTGTTTACTATAAAACACAATGCAGATGGATCTATCGAGCGATACAAGGCAAGACTTGTGGCAAAAGGGTACACACAGACCTATGGTATATACTATGAAGAAACCTTTGCTCCAGTTGCAAAGTTAAACACCGTCAGAGTCTTATTGTCCCTTGCAGCTAATTTGGATTGGCCACTACACCAGTTTGATGTAAAGAATGCTTTTCTACATGGCGAACTCACGGAGGAGGTGTACATGGACATTCCTCCTGGTTATAATACTACTCAGACTGGAACAGTTTGCAGGCTACGAAAAGCATTGTATGGGTTGAAACAGTCACCACGTGCATGGTTTGGACGGTTCACCATGGCAATGAAGAACAATGGTTTCAAACAGTGCAACTCAGATCATACTTTGTTCTTGAAACATCGGAAAGGGAAGGTAACAGCATTAATAATTTATGTTGATGATATGATTATTACTGGGAATGATAAACAGGAAATATCACAGCTACAAGACTATCTAGCTACAGAGTTTGAGATGAAGGATCTAGGTGGACTCAAGTATTTCTTGGAAATTGAGGTGGCTCGATCGCAGCGAGGCATATTTCTCTCTCAAAGGAAATATGTCTTGAACTTGTTGACAGACACAGGAATGCTAGATTGCAAACCTGCGGACACTCCTATTGTTCAGAATCATCATCTTGGAGAATATTGAATCAAGTTCCAACTAACAAAGAAAGATACCAAAGGTTAGTGGGAAGATTGATCTATTTGTCACATACTCGACCAGACATTGCTTATGCAGTGAGCGTTGTCAGTCAATTTATGCACTCTCCAAGTGAAGACCACATGAATGCAGTTCTTCGGATACTTAGATATTTGAAGTCTGCATGGAAAAGGACTTATGTTCTCAAAGCATGGTCATCTAAATATTGATGGTTATTCAGATGCAGATTGGGCAGGTAATGTAACAGATAGAAAATCCACATCGGGTTACTTCACATTTGTGGGAGGTAATTTGGTGACATGGAGGAGCAAGAAACAGAATGTAGTAGCTTTATCCAGTGCAGAAGCCGAGTTCAGAGGCATGACTAAAGGGATATGTGAACTTCTTTGGTTAAGAAAGTTGCTTACTGAACTTGGGTATAAACCTACATCAACAATGAATCTCTTTTGTGACAACAAGGCTGCTATAGCCATTGCACAGAATCCGGTTCAGCATGATCGTACTAAACATGTTGAGGTGGATCGACACTTCATCAAACAGAAGCTTGAGGCTAAAGTGTTTCAGTTTCCTTTTGTGAAATCCGAGGATCAATTGGCGGATATTTTGACAAAGGCGATTTCCAGTAAAGCATTCCACAATTCACTGGATCAGTTGGGCATTGGCGACATCTATGCACCAACGTGAGGGGGAGTGTTGGCGTGACTTGTGGATATTGACTTACTTTCCTTACACACCAAGGATTCCTATTTTATTTGTAATTGATTTACTTTAATTCCTGATTTCCTACTGTAAATAGATTTAGGAATTTATTATTTACTTGCCTATTCAGGTTTTGTTGTATTATAAATATGATCTCCTACAAGGAGAAGAATACATAGAAAATTCCCACAAACAAATATTCTCTTATAGTTTTCATATTTTAGCAATAAACACTCTCAGATAAATCAAAGAGAAAATCGAGTTTTCCAAAATGGTGAAAATGAAAGAGATGAGAGATGAAAACTTTGTATCCCTAACAAAAGTTTGAGAAATGAAACTTCAATGAAAGCCCAAAAGGAATTCAAGAACCCATGAACTCTTCGCCCAAAAAGAAAAACCTAATTTGTGCACAATCTCTCACTAAAACTCTCTTTCTCTCTCTAAAAACCCATGTGAAAAATGTAAAATGAGAGAGTTGGTGAATCCAAACTAGCCCCAGCCGTTTTGGCATGTCAAAAGGACACTTGGCAGCCAATGATTAGACTTATAATACTTGGCCTATATGACTAGTCATCTAGACAAAGTATTGTGATGCAAATGCTGATTTTCCTAATAATGCCCATTATGAATGAATGCACAAATTATCTTGGTTTTGTAGCCTCATAAGCTCTTCAATGTACTTCAACTTTCTAGCAAATACCCAAGTCCTAATTTCTGAAGTTGAGCTAAGAGAAATTACATACATGACAACTAATGATGCATGCATGCACTGGTGGATCCAGAAATTTTTTAGCACAGGTGCAATTTTGAAAGACTAAAAGCTTTATTTAGAATTTAAAAAAAAATTGACAACCAAATATCCTTATAATTTAATCAATACCAAAGTCATTCATAAGTTATAGAAAAAAAAAAAGAAGTTTAAAAATAAAATAAAAACAAATAAAAAAAAGGCTTCTTAAAAGCCCTAGACCTTAAAGCCATTTTTAAAAGCCTTTTATCATTTGTTAAGTAGGCCCTAGAATGCTTATTAAAGCCCATGAACACAGTCTAGCTGTTCACCTCTCCTCTCCTCCGCCCCTTTCCTATTTTTTAAAGCCTGGTCCAAAAACAACGTGATTTTGGCCAAGATGGTTTTTCTTTTCTTTTTTCTAATATTTTTTTTAAAGTGCTCTGGGTGTTGGATGTTGGGCGATGAACACTATAATGCATGCGATGCATACATAAAAATGTTACCTTCACTAAGCTTGATTGCATTGGGCAATTATGAAGTTGATCTCAGCCACAATAGTCAACTTTGCACTAACCTGAACTAGCCTAAATTCTTTGAGCTTGATCATACATGTGAGATTACATGTTTGTTAAGGAAAGCTAAAAACATTAGCTAAACAAAACCAAACAACTTCCTAGGCCTCGCAAGGCTTGCAAGCCCAAACATGGGCAAAAAAACCATGTGGGCCTAAGCGAGTCCCACTTGGGCTCCACAAAGTAAGTCTAAATGGGATTAATCATTGAGTACATGCCTCTAAAATGGGTCAACATTGATCCCCAAGATCTCCCTAGTCAGCAGCAACAATCTAGGAGATGATGCCCACACATTTTGAGCAAATATCTCACACGTCCCAAGTTAAATGGCTAATTAACTGGACATGTGATATAACGGGCAATGACACTCCAATGAATGTCATACGCAGCCTTTCACAACAATAAATCAACCACCTATGAGTCATATAAAATTCGATCACAACCACAATAAGGTAACGTTCCAACGCAACCTAAAAAACCGTAATTCTTATCGTCTGGAACTAACTTAAGCATCAGAGACTCTTTGACCAACACCACACCAGTGTGTCCAAAAGGCTCACAATCTTTCATTTTCTCTTAACTTTCACGGGTCAATTTTGTCGTCTTCAAGAGTAGACGAAATCATTCCCCACAAAACATTCTTATTTTTGCAAGTGACCCAATTGCCTTTGTAAGAAGAGATGTTAAATGAAAAATATTAAATTTAAATTTGTTAAGTTGCAATTTGATATTGTGTAAATTTTTTATTCACCCAAAATATCAAATACTATACTATTATTATATTTATAAATAAATAAATAGGGATCGTAAAGCTTTAAAATATTTGAGATGTGAAATGGTCAAAGACGCTTATTTATCTGGCGTGGATTCAAAGTTGACAGCAAATTCTTCCATTGGTGACAAAAGTTTGCAAATTGGTCTACGTCAAAATTGGAGACAACTAGCTTTATTGATGTTTCCAGAGAAGGTAAGAATTTTCACTCTCTTTTTCTTTTCCTTGACTAAGGTTTGTTACTATGTGCATCATAGCCTGGGATCCAAAAATATGAAAGAAAGTTCTCTTCAGGCCTAGATTTGTTTGTGTAATCTCTTTGGTTTGGGCCTTCCCCTTATACTACCAAAAAATAAATAAATTATATATATATGAAAGGCTGCGTTTTTCATTTGAATAAATTCCATGACACCTATAATTTTCTAAGTATTCAGTCAACGTGCAAACTGGGTCCAAATTAAAGCTGTAAACCAGTTTCTTTGAAAGTCGCATGAGAAACACCAAGACGTGGGACTAAAGAAAGCATCCACCAAATGAGCAGCCTCAGGTTTGGCTCTTCTTCTATGGAAAGTTTTAGGGTCAATTTTCAAGTGATCCACTTTTTCAAGAAACACGAAGATATCCATTTTGACTAGATTAACCAATGGGCTCATAAGACAGCCCTATTATGGCCACACGATCAACAAGTTGACCAGTTCTTCCCATTTATTAAACCCAGATGTGCGGCCATGATTTGACTTTGATCCAAATTCCAAACTAGTACATGGTCATTTGTGTTGTGTCTCCCAATCCAAATATATATTATCTTGACTAGTATAAGCAAGCTACGCGTACCTTGGTTGGCATGACAGAGTCATAGCATGGAAATCATCGAGTCAATATCTCAACACCTATATATATGTGCACAATATGGCCATTTCTCTAAAACCAAAAACACAAACGCTTCAAACACATTGAGATCAATTTGGAATTCTAAAAGCTCAGCAAATCTTTGTACAAGCAGCTCAATCTCATCCTTCTTTTCTTCTTCAATTCAGAATATCGGAAAATCGAGTATCATATCCATGGAGAGACCAGAAGGATATCCACAAGTAGATGATGTTTCTACATGCATCGAGGCACGAAGCACAAGCACAAGCACATCCTTTTTGGGCACCAAGAACGATATGTCGCTTCTTGAAAGCGGTCTACTTAGAAGAAATTTAAGTGACGTAGGTGAGAATTACTACAGGTTCCAATCAAAAGTTGGTAAGTCAGTTGATCCAAGGTTGGTAGCGTTGGTAGAATTCTTTAGGGAGCTCTATTTTCGAAGGTTGGAACTATTCAAGAAAATCTTTCCGGGTGGTCATGATGATAAGTTTCTTGAGGTGCCAAAGAAATTGGGTTTGATATTAGCCAAAGTGAAACCAGATCAAACCAGAGTGGTTCGGACTATGCAACGGAGTTTAAGCATTGGTTCACCGCGAGATTTCAAAGGACGCGAATCGGAAATGAGGCTTGAACGATTCAAGATCAGAACTATTGATGTAGATGATGGTGGTGTACAAGGTGGCCCGGGTAATGAAATTAAGTCCAACGGTTCTAAATAGGAGTCATTCTCGGTATACGGCAGCCCTTCTGCACGGGTCATTCACCTGTGGGAGGGCTGCCGTATGGCGGAGCTCTACTCAAGAATTTCTCATTGGAGGAAACAGAAAGGAAGAGGGTCAAGATGATGAATTGTTTATGAGCAAGTTGTGAGAATATTTTGATTTTTTGATAGGATATTCTTTGTGGATATAAACAAATAATGGTGCCTGACTCTGCAGAACTGCACCAAACAAGTATCTGACAAAAAAAAAAAAAAAAGACAATGAAACAAGTATGAACCTAAAGAGTTTCTTTGCATGGATTTAGCTTCAACAATTGGTTTCAGCTTTTTATTGTAGTATGTGTTCAATAATTGAGTTTCACTCTGTACCTTTCAATAATGCAAGGCATTAATTTGGAGCCAATCTCAGCTTTTAACTCTATCCAGCATCATTGTCTTTTGGATCTCATTTTAACCCTATCATTCCCCCAATAAATTCAAAAGGAAAAAAAGAGCGTGCAAATTAACATGAATTAGTGAACAGCAAGAAATTGAATTAGACTGCACAAAAGAAATCAAAAAAAATTTCTTAGTTAACCCAAAAAATAATAGGGAAAAGAATTCTGAAGCAATAATTTCTATATATCTATCATGGAAATTTTAGACATGCCACCTAAATTTACATCAATTCCAAATTATCACCTTAAAGAGACATACTAACCCTAACCACATCCCATTTTCCATAATAAAAAAATTCGTGTGACCACCTTTCCAAGGGTATTTTAGACTTAAAACCCAAATTCTGTTTTAAATTCCTTAGGCCATCTAGTAATGTTTTCGGAAAATGTTTTTACATTACATTTTTAGAAAATGAAAACAAAAAACGAATTTGCATTTTCAAGATTTGAACATGCGTATTGTAGCTTAATTTAAAAACAATTAAAACGTGTGTGATAGTACAATTTGAGAATAAGAGAAATAACGAATGTTGCATGTAATCAATATGTGAGATTCGCATATCTCTCTCTCTTCTCTGGTTCTTTTTCAAACTCTCTCTAGTTCACTTTGAGATTCGTAGATCTCTCTCTCTCTCTCTCTCTCTCTCTTTTCTCTGGTTATTTTTTCAAACTCTCTTTGGTTCACTCTGAGATCCGCAGATCTCCCTTTGGTTCCTCCTCAGATTCGCCGATTTCACTTTGATTCCACTAGTTGTTGGTTAATGGTGGTTCGATGGGTAGATTGGTTTGGTTGGATTTGATGATGGTGGTTCAATTAGGCCCTTAATTTTTCAAAATTCTCCAAACGTTTTTTGTTTTTTTTCTTTATGCAAACTATTTTTTGGAAGGGGAATCAAACCTAGGACCTCAGTGCAAGGGTAAATGCTCTTAACTACTTGAGCTACAAGCCCCTTTGTAAACCTTTTTTGTTTTTGGAAAAAAGGTTGAGGACATGTGGATAATGTGTTTCTCTTTCTAATAACATTCTCTTGCATTTATACACATTTTTTTAGAGGTATTTAGTTATATATCCATTCTTAACACTAGTGAGATAGATAAATTCTATACCATTTAATTTCTATAAACAAACCCAAAAAAGAACAACTGGACCTGTTGAATTTAATTTTGATTATTAAATTACTTTGATGTCATGTTGAGTGTTTTGAGTTTTTAGGAGGTTTTGGAGTTGAGCTTGTTTTAAGAAATTGATAGAAGTTTTGTAATTTTTAAGAAGTTCGAAGCCTCTTTATTATGTTGTAAATGGGCTTTGAGTGTGTTTCTAAAATCCATATTATGTAGAGTTTTTTTATAATTTGGACCCCTATATTAGACATAATACTGAAACTCCTATTTTTAACTACCATTAAATTAACCGAATGCAAATGGAAATGACAGTTCCTAAACTTATATCTTGATCGGAAATTAATTGCATCCTCAAATTCTATCTTGAGGGAAGAGAAGTACCTAACAGCCGAATTTGAGTACAGTGGTTGAATAGAAAATTAAGGATGGAGAGAAGGGACACTGTCGGCAGCTTCAATATCTAATAGCATTTGTTGGAGTAGGTGAAAAGAAAGAAAAGTTATAGCATCAAGTAAAAGAATAGGAATATAGTTGCTTTGTGTTGGAAAGAAATTTAACTACTGCTTTTGGAGCATTTTCCAATCAAATAAAAGTTAAATGTTGAACTG
This sequence comes from Prunus mume, assembly GCF_029339155.1. Lineage (NCBI taxonomy): Eukaryota > Viridiplantae > Streptophyta > Magnoliopsida > Rosales > Rosaceae > Prunus > Prunus mume. The sequence continues at coordinate 12,630,083 of NC_142702.1, forward strand.
AAATGTCAAATTTTGGCTCAAAATCACTCTCAAAAGTTCATTCAATCTTTACCTATGCCTCAGACTCTTCTTATCCAAAATCATCTCTGTTGATTTAAATCCCTAGAGTTTAAAGGGTAGTGCTTGTCGCCAATCCGAACACATCCCTTCTGTCGATTTACATGTGACGATGAGGTGACACCAACGAGCATACACGAGACAGAATTAAAGGAACCACAACCTCCAGCAATCTTTATCTATTTCTAGTTTTACAACTGATCTAACAAAACTGCCCAAGATCAGCCACCCTAAAATGGAGAGAAGAAAGAAATCACTTTTGCAATATATACAGCAAGCACAAGACAAACACCCAACTCCCTAGAAGGGTATTTACTTCCACACTTTTTGGGCATATACCCGTTCTCATTCACAGCCTGATCAGATGTTCACATTTGAAGCTTGAATCCCACGGTACCATTGTATTTAGGGATTTGATGGGCTTTCTACACGCTTGTTTGCCAAGTCCTTAGAAACCTGAATATTCTCAGTTAAGGGGGACGCATTCTCCCTGGTATCCGCCGCATCACCCTCCGATGGTAAATTATCTTCTTGAATTGGGTCCATGCCACGGTTGTCATGGGTTCTCGATCCACGATTATTCAACATATAGCGATAAGAATGGGTATTGAAGGACTCTGTACCATAATGAGATCGAATAGCTGAACTGAACAAGGGTTGCATGCGCCGTTTTCTCTCAGGAAACTCGCGCAATGATATTCTACAAACAGGACATGTGGAATGCTGCTGAAGCCATATGTCTATACAGGTCACATGGAAGGAGTGCCCACAATAGGGGAGAATCCGCAATACATCATCACCATGGTATTCCATGAGGCAAACAGTGCATCTGACACATAACAAATCACAATTTTATTAGCTAAAAATACAAGGATTAAGAGAAACATGTTCAATCATTTTGATGGAAATTGAAATTGTTGAGAACTGAGAGAGAATTATAGGTGAAAGTCACCAAAATATTAACTCCCTCCTATGATTCTTATTTACTTCTTTCTTTTCTTTTTCCCCCAAAAGAGAGACTAAAGAGTAAGAGGGAAGGAAATTGCTGAAACATCTATTGAGGTACCAGAATAAAGGTTCTGTCTTTTCTTCATTTGAATGTAACTGAAGGTGCAAACTTGACTCATTAAGGACAGAAAACAGCAGGCTTGATTTGGTAAAGTGAAATAATTCGTACAGATCACAGGAAGATTGAAATGAATGGGATTAAGGAACCAAAATCTCTATAACATTGCTGGATACAAAAATAAGCATTCTGACCAACACAATAGAAAATCAAGAAAATAGGATAGTGAACTGATTCAGGGCATAATGAAAAAATGCCAATATTCATGTAGTGTGTTGGACTCGAAGCAGTATTATTTGGTTGGTTCACATTGATAGGCATGAACAAAGATAACTAGCAGTGCAGAATAACACTGCATGATCGTAACCGGTGTTTAAACCACAGGCATACTTGCCATGTTTAGATAAGTATAAACTTCTAGCTAATGTGTTTCTTTTTTTTCCAGTTTAAACCCCTCATCTGGGAAGTAGTTAACTGAATCAGTCTTTACGTAACCTTATATAGTCAACCTCATCACATCCTCCCCTATGTCACACACAGAGAGTCAAACTGATCCTACATTGTTCCAGATAAACTTTTAATGTCAAAAATCAATTACTCAATAATTTCCAATTCCAGATACTTATTAAAACCAATAACAGAGGCCCACCACAATTCCTAAATATGCCAACATTACACAAAAGCAATCAAGGGTTGCATCAGAAGGGCTGCGGTATTTAAGAAATGATACAAACAGTACATTTTAATTCCTGAATCCACGGTGGCAAAGAATAAGTATAATGATCAACAACTTCTTAACATGCTTTCTGGAACACTGCATAAGTGCCTGCTGGCTTTCAAAAATATAATAGAAAGATCTATGATTATACATTGAATACAACCCAGGATGGATTAGAGGCTAGACAAGATTGACGCAGACATGTAGTAGGACCTCAACTAGTCTAAGCTTCCTTCTATATGTGTGTGTGTGTGTGTGTGTATTCACATAAACCATCCAATCTTCATGGCATAGTAACCTCCCTCAAAGTATAAAGAAATCTTTATTAAGAAAACAATTAATCATCACAAAAATAGCATGTTTAAGATATTAAAGTTTTAAACCCACTTTTCACTTCCACAGTCCAAAACAAATCTGAATTTTTCCATGAGGAAAGAAGGGTATAAAGCTTAAATTCTTAGCTTTAAGCATCCTAGGTGGCAAATGAATTAATATCATCAATCAGCTTGAATCCAATATTTTCATGTGCTGACACTTCTTTAGTAAGTCCCAACCTATGGAATTAGAACTAGAAGCAATCAAGACCCTGATACTACTTTTTCACTGGGCAAAAGACCAAAGACCAGAGAAACTGAAAGGGCTTCGATCAAAAAGTTGCAGACAAAAGTATAGGAAGAAAAGATTAAGATTAAGAGGGTATTAATGACTTGTTTTAGATGAAATCAATGAATCACTATCATAAGACTTAATTCAGGTTTCCAACATGACACCATCCACAATTCCATTCCAAGGATTGCTAACTTTGTGGAGGATATTAGAAGTTTCATTTCCTTTGAACTTGGTCAAAACAAAGTAAAACTACGAGGTGTGAAGTTTTTGGAAGATTTAAATGGTGTATCATGTAACTAGACAGAAAAAAAAAACATATCCCAACAAAAGGTGTGCTTCCCAAAATCACACACTATCATTGCTCAGGCATACTTGTGGTGGTGCCTCAAATGGAAAGAGAAGACTAGTATCGTAAATTAAATAAAAGAAGTCAATACTATCTCTAAAGTAATTGGCTTTGCAACTCTCAACGGCTTAAAACCTGGAGTTGGTAGGTTTTTCAGTATCAAATAACCAGAAAATTTAGAATCAATGCTATGGTTAACAGAACAGACAAATCCCTGTCAGGACTATCAGGAATAACAGTAAAAGACAAACATCCTAAAACAGTCTCCATTAAATTTACTGCTAAAGTTTCAAGGGAGAGCTAAGGAGCAATGCAATGAGTTGTGCTTTAACTTAAAACTACAACCATTTAAATGCTTGCGTTCTTTTTTATTCCTCTGTCTCAATTCTACGAGATACATCCCTTCAACATCCCCTTGATAAGCACTCCCCTTTTATATACTTGGAAACCACAAAAGTGAACACTGAATATAAACCTGGAACAAGTCTTCTAGGAATAAGAATGTTCTCTACCTTTAAACCTGTACTTTTCAAACCTCTGTCATAGGAATTTCCATTTTGAATGTGAACCTATCAATTATTTCATTTATGGCCTACACATACCACCCACTGGAGACTCCAACCCTTCGCCTGATCGCCCTATATTTAGAAAACTATGGTTGAGAATCTAAATCCAATTGATTTTAAAGTACTTCAACTCCATTTTCAATAACAATTCTATCCCAAAAATTGTGAAATAAAAATACACCCTGCAAGAGTGAATTATTTCCAAATTTGATTTACAGCAAGCCTGTCAGCTGGCCGTTGTAAACAAAGAAAACTCATCATATACCTTGCAGTCATTTCAAATTACAAAAACTGAAAACATTAAGTGAGCAATAGAACAATAAAAGAAATAACATACTGAGAATCTTCTACGGCTGAAAAAAATGCATCACTGAACTTCTTTGTTGGGAAGTTGGCTACTACTACAGGTTCAACACCATGTAACCCCCGTTCCAGCTGTACCATGACATAAGTCAACCATTTAAATTCATGGTGAATTATAAGTATTCCACAGAAGTTATGTGTGTTACTATAAAAAGAAACAAAAGTGGGCAAATGTAAACGTCAATTGCAAAATAAAAGCGTGTTTGCATATTTTATGTGGATTGACCAGAAGTAGTCAAGAGCTATACAAAAACCAAAAAAATAAAAAAAAGTCTCAAATGGCACGAGACTTGCCATCAGTTGAAAAGGAAAATACTTAAATTCAGCAACACGTTACACACACCAAATAAAAAATAAAAAATTAGCATAAATCCAAAAGCCAATAACCTTGTTTAATGTAGAAATGATAAAATTACATAATCTAAAAAAATATTAAATAATAATTTAACAAGAAAATAATTTATTGAAAGCGTAGAGATCTAACTGACAGTGCAACCAACAACAGTCATGCCAAGCAAATTTACATTTCCAATGGAAAATGACAAATACCCAGATGCTATTTTATCTTAATAATGAGAAATACAAGGCAACTACTGATAATGAAAATTCCATGATTGAAATTAAAACTAAAAAAGAAAAAAAAAACTTACAATACTGAGATCGGATCTGGAAGCTATGGGGAAGGAGCGTCTTGAAACGTTGAGGTGAATCCGAGCACAGACAAGCCTGGTGCACACGAACACGATGAACATGGTGCTCACCGCGAACCCAATCACCGTCATCACCAGATTTATCCCTGACGATATCATAACTCTATTTGGGTTTTTCCCACTCAACGCAAAATAAAAATCCAAAAACAAAAATCAACACCACTCAAATCTCTTTCATATCCAATTTGGGCTTTTTCGGCAACACCTAGAATTCAAACCCAGCTCAAAAATACAAAAATGAAAATCAACGCCCCTCAGTCTCTCTCATATTCACTGCACCGAACACAGTAGGATTGTCCACTGGCCTAGGGAAAAATGTTATTGAACTCTGTTGGTATTATTTGAGGAAGACTAATTTGGCTGTGTGAGTGAAGAGAGGGGTGAAGAGGGGACTGTTTTATTGTTGGAGGGAAGAGGAAAGGACCAGAGAAGAAGGAAGCCATGGAGGGATGGAGCAGAACCAGGGACTGAGGAAGCCCATGTAACTAGAGGCGCAGAGAGGAGTGAGATGGACAAGGAGGATTTGCTCAGATCCAAATCAAATCCAGGTTTTGGGAGTTGGGTTTAAGATTAGAGACTGAGTTAAGTCACTAATCAGTAATCACCAAACAAATGGAATCAAATTTTCTTCTTATTTTTTTCTTAATCAATCAATTTTAACTTTTTTTTTCTTTTCACAGATGTTAGTCTATAGACACATGGCGGCTTTCTACTATGTGCTTGGGGATTTCGTATCTCTTATCGCATGGGTGGATGTATTTCATTGATAGAAGTTTTTTTTATACAAGTAATATGGAGTAGGGAAGAATTGAAACTTGGACTTTAGATTAATAGCTCGAGTGATTAAGTGTATTTACCACAGCATTCGAGGTCTTAATTTTTGATATCACTTGTATAAATAACTGTTGTGGCCCAAAAACTTCAAGGCTGGGTCCAAATATATTTTCTGACAAGACAACACCTAATTAGGGAAGAAACTCGACTTTGGTACCAAGCTACGCTTATAAGCTTAAGTGGGCCACGTAAATGTCTGAGACTGAGTGGGTTGTGGTATGGATATTCTGAATATTCACGGCGCCATTAATGGTCTAAGTGGAAGTTCTTGAGAGCACCAAAACTCAGCCTATTTCTTGAGCTCATATATATGAGTAAGCATGAGAGAGAAAAAGTGACCCATCACCTTAGAAAAAGTGGCCCATCACATATGAGTAAAACACCTAGCACATTTACCCATTTCTTTCCTCTACCAACTCTTGCCAGAAAATTTGGAAGGAAAGAAAAGGAGAGCGTTGCCAGGGATAGGAAGGTGCCACAGAGACCAGCTGCAAGAAGACTCTAAAGCTCCAAAAAAGCTTGTCCCAATGTGTTTGGATTAAGGAAATTTCATAAAAACTGGTTGAATCAAGGGAAGAGAAGGGAAATAGAGGATAAGGCTTCACAAATTTGGGGAGAACCAACTAGGGTTTCTTAGGAAAAAGGAGCTTCCAGCGCCTATAAAAAGGGGCATCTCCTACCCGGCAAAACAACATATCCAAGCGAGCAAGTATCCTCACTCACTGCTGGAACATTTGATTTCAAGCCTTGTTCTCCCATCTTCTTCTTTTCTCTTCTGGCAAACCATCCAAGAGCTCGACGACGCTTTCATCAACCGGCTGGAAGTTTACTCAAGCCACCCATCCTTCCATCCTCATCTATTCCTCTTTTCCCTCAACAAATCTTCCCAAATTTCCCTCTCCCCTTGCTTTGAACCTCTATTTCTCATGAGAAATCTAAGCTTTCTCTCTCTAATGCTAAACTCATGAATGCTCAGCTCTCATGCCACAAGTTTCTCAAGCCAAGTCATAATATTGATATGTAAGCAGCTGTTGGTTTTTTTGGTGAAAGAAACTAAAGTGCTTCAAATGGCTCCACAAACCTTTCGAACCACTCTTGGGCCTGATTCTTGAACTCATGCACAGAGACAACTCTATCCATTTGCTCTTTACAATAGCCTAGACTCACCTGTAACTGCTGGACAAAAAAGGCCCCTACAATAACATAGGGTGCTAATTTTCTCATTCCTCTTTTGTTCACTTAAGCTACGTTTGTTATGCCTCACTGGACTGGACTATGCTAAATGGCACTTGCAACCTATGTTTGGTTAATAATGGGATTAAAACACGGTACTTGCTCATCCAATACAGTGAGGATGAAATGCAATTCGCAAAATAGAGAGCGTGCTATTCTAAACAGGCTAGTCCAACCAACACAGGCAAACCGTCACAGCCTCCACTCTATCCTTCTCTCCTTCTCTTCCTTTCTCTCTCTCCCTATCCGCCAATCTCTTCGACAAGACGCTCCCAATGAGATTCATCGTGTTCTTTGATGAACTGGAGGATAGCATCAATGACCTCTACACCATCAGGAATTCTATTGAACATCTCCCTGTGCATAATGGCAGAGTTAGGATTTCACATTAGAGGGGACCATTCATAAAACTTGTCTTCTCTTCATAAATTAATTATCATGAATGTCATATTTTAAATTGGTTAAATACTAATTTCATCATCTATACTATTAAAGACTTAAAAATTAATCATTTATATTCCAACAAGAAAATAAATGAAAAACAAAAAAGAGTTCATAAAGCATAATATCCTAACTCATACATGAAAAAAAATGAGGAAAATAAAAAATTCACAAAGCTTTAAACAAAAGAGGAAGAGAAAAAAAAAGGTTAAAACTTTAGGAGCTTATATTACAAATATCATAAACTGACCTAGAAGATTTAAGGGAGATGAGTAGAAGAGAGATCAAGAAATTTTGTGGTTTATTTGTAGACAAAAGAACCTAATATATTAATTTATTTGAGGGTAAATATCCTAAAACTAATCTAATATATTATAATATTATATATGATATACAAATAAAAGAGGTAAAAATGGAGTGGGGGCCTGGGACCACACTGGTTCTATGCTGGCTCCACCCTTACCTGTGTACATGGAGAAGCCTAAACACCAAAGCCAGCGCCCGCACCTCAGAGTCCATTACTCTTTCCCTTTCTAATTATTGGGTATTCAAGTCAGTAATATATATATATATATATATATTTTTTTATTTTTTTTTTTTTGAATTTTCAGATTTCAATTTAGGCCCAAAATTTCAAGTTTTCATATTTCAATATGGGCTTACAAGACTATAGTGATGATGAGGATGCTGATGAAGGCTTTGAACAACGACAACGAGGCCGGGACTGAGCCCAAGTTCGTCAAGCGGCAGAGAGAGAGTGGGTTGGGAAGACGCGGATCTGTAGGCGTTAAGTTCAGATCGGGCGAGTCTATGTGGGTGGGTCGATGGTAGATTTCTGGGGGTTGGTTTAAGGTCGGGGATTGAAAAGAAAGTTAGAGAGAGAGAGAGAGAGAGAGAGAGAGAGAGAGAGAGAGAGAGAGATGAGAGAATGAGTTTTTTTTTTCTTTTCATGCTTTAAATATTTTTATTTTATAATATGTTATATATATAAATTTTACACATCAGCCCCAATTAAATATTCTAGTTGAATTTAAATATTTTTAGGTCAAAATTCCTAATTAAATTTAAATATTACAAGAATTATTTTTTAATCTGACACATCATCAAATATATGTCTTCACTATTTTTACAATCCAGCTTCTTAGTCTGACACAACATCAAACGTAGGTTAGTACTTAATCAAACTTAGGCCAATCCGAGCTCATTCAAGACAGTCTCAAGATTTTGTCTAGTCTATGACAGTCCGCTGTACCAAATGACCCCTTAGTGCATTCACAATGAATTTCTTAAACCACCTCCTTGGACAAATTTTAGGGAGAAATTTGAAAAATACATCTCCAACCATGCTCCATATCCAACTCCTAAAATAAGGATACCTCAAAGAGCTCATACATCTGAGAAGAGAGAAATGACTCATAATAGCTCCCTATAATTTAATGCTGCTTTGTTTTATGCATATTTTAAATTTTTAATTAATGCTAACTATGTTTTATATATATATTTTTTTTTTTATAGAAATTGACTAATTATATTGAATCAAAAAATAATTATAGTATTTATGACTCTCTAAAATATGGAGTATGACTAGAGTTCAAATTTTATAGAGAACTCTTAAAATAGTTTTTGTATATTTTTAGCTAAATTTTAACTAAAAAATAGGGAGCATGATTATAGAAGCTCTTATATTCCCTTATAGGAAATTGTAAGTTATAGTAAAAAGTAGTTTTTAAATAAATTATAAAAAGAGAAAAAAAAAAAAGAAAAAAAAAAGAGTGTAAGTGGACAAAAGGGGAGTGGAAAAATCAATACCCTATGAAAAATATAGAAACAAAACAAAACGAGAGAAATGTGGTTGTAGTAGGGGGAGAGGAATGTGGGTGAAGGGGCAGTAACTACTTTCACTTAATTACTTAGCTGAATTTTTTTTTTTTTTGGGTAATTTAGCAAATTATTCTTTTACTATTCTACCCCCGTTATATTAGATTGTGGTGTTCTAATATATGTGTTAAGCATGGGTTTATATATTTTCTCCTCTGCAAACGTCCGCACGTTATTTTTGTGCAGACGCCATGTATTTTCTACTACCCTTCTCTGTTTTCCACCATGTTTACAATTGTGTCTACACATATCACGCGGACATTGGCATTGGAGAACAACCATAGCTTCAATTGAGGGATCACTAAATGAACTTGTTTGAGAGACACCCTTGTATGGCCCACCATGCATTGTATTTCAATAATTTGAACCATCTATTTTTAGATATTCCCTCAAAAATCATCTCTGCAAAAAATCACTTGAATATGAAATAATTTGACCACTCAATTATATTGTTGTTATTATAGTCTTTTCTTGAAGCACCATGTTCGTCTATTTTGTTGGTCCCAATTAGATACCTTAATGATTTTCAATTTTCCTGATTTTTTTGTAAGGATGATCTATGATTGAAGACTTGAAAAATAGATGGTTGGGATCGTTGAAAAAAAAACCATAGGGGACCTTAAAAGGTACCACTCAAATAAAAGTATTTAAGGGATCCCTCAATGGAAGGGGACTCTGTGTGTGTGTGTGTGTGTGTGTGTGTGTGTGTGTGTGTGTGTGTGTGTGTGTGTGTGTGTGTATATAGTGTGTGTAATTTATCACTATACTATTGAACTTATGTGTACCACCCCAACTTGGTGTGTTGAGTCCCACATTGGTAAGCTACTAAGTCGATTTTGGTTTTATAAGTGATTGCAGGAGCCTCATTAGTGACTAGTCATTTTGAGATATTGCACTGAGGTGGCGTGAGCTTCAGTGGATCGTAATAGATGGTATCAGAGCCAACCCAGTGGCTTTTACCATACGGACTCAGGGGCACATGTGTGGATCTTGACAAAGATTGTCAAGCTGATTGCGGGCCATAACCAGGACGTCAACCATTTAAGTGGGGGTATATGTGACACCCCAGGTTGGCATGTTGAGTCTCACATTTGTAAACTACTAGATCGATATGGGATTCATAAGTGATTGCAGGAGCTAACCTAGTGGGTTTTACCATATGGGCTTGGTGACAGGACCCGCCCCAAATTTCTTGGAACCCATGACGGATTCTATGGTTTTTTCGACATCCAATTGATGACAGGCCCAGTTACTAATTACGAACATCCCCTTCTCCTAAAACAAAGGAAAAGATGGCCGAGACTTCTACTGAAATTTAGGTAGAGTCTCCCCTGAAAAGCAGACTTTTCCCAAAATTTCAACTTGTCAAAACACAGTAATAATAATCCAACTAGTAGCATGCAAAAAGTAAAAGCACACAGTTTAAAATTCTCAAATTTTAGCATGCACAATCCACCCTCCAAGCACAGTCATAAGTAGTTGTAAAGACTCAATCCACAATAATTCAGCTCCCTCACAACCACAAACATTTTAACCACATCCCTTCAATAAAAACTGGAATATAAGCAGGCATTTAATCTCGCCTAAGTTTCAATCGAGCTTCAGGCCACCGACAAATTCAAAACCAAACTCAACAAATCTAATAAATAGGATTTGATCCTAATGACCAAATTAAAGTTCTAAAGATATAGTTTATCTCACGGCTGCACCTTGGGTGAGACCCCAGGCTACCTATGTACCCTTACTGAAGGATCAAACTACATGTAGTTCTTCAATCAATAATCACGAACCATATAACATACAATTATTTTCAGTAATACCAACAAGTAAATTCTAGAATCATCTTTTCCCTTTAAACAAAATCACAATATCTCACCCCATGAACACAAATGCATTTTTCTTTATTCACTCCATTCTTAAAACTCATAACTCAACAACCATTTCCCCATAACAATTCACATATGCTAAGCATAATTCTTTTAAACATTAATCTTTTCCCCGATATAGTATAATAATATTTTCCCTCTTTGTGTTATTTTACTACATGACAGAGAGTTCAACGCCACGAGTAGTAAAGTAACAATAACCAAAGTGTCTGAATCCTTTACCACACGCCGAAAAATCCAATGCCACATGCGATAAAGTACTAACAACCCAGTGAGCCCACATGTCAGAAAATCCAACGCCACGTGTGGGTAAAGTAGCCAATATCAAATATGTCCAGGTTCTTTACCACACGCCAGAAAATCCAACACCACGTGTGCTAAAGTAACCAGTAATTAGTACCCAAAGGAGCCTACACACCAGAAAATCCAACGCCACGTGTAGGTATACTAACCAAGGAAGGTACGTATGATGGTGAGATTCACAGCCCATATATATATTATAAAAAATAATATACCCTTAATTCAAAATTTCCCAAATATTTAATCATAGTATAGAAAATAAACTCTCACAAAAATAAATTCCATAAAGACCCAAAATAGTTATAATCTCAATAATCAAAATAATCCAAAGTATATAAATATGCAAAACAATCCATAAAACACTTTCATAATCTAATATATACAATATAAGATGATATTCTCAAAATCCAATTTCCAAATATTCAAAGGTACCCCAAACTCATATATATAATAATAGTAATGACAACAACAACAATAATAATAATAATAATACTAACAGTAGTAATCCTTGGAAATCTCATATCACATTTCGATAAAATCATAGTCAAAACATATATCAAATCTCATTTATGCAAGCAATTCCATATTAGAAAAGTAATGCTCATTTAAAACAATGTCCACACGCTTCC